>NW_027192386.1:358512-635520 GCF_041956645.1 Rasamsonia byssochlamydoides | reverse complement strand
ACACAGAAAGGGATCAAAACCCGGATCTGCATGATCTCCGACACGCACACGTGCCCGCCCAACCCGCCCACCGACACATCCAACCCGTACCGCTACCCACTGCCCAAAGCGGACGTGCTCCTGCACGCGGGCGACATCACCAAGGTGGGGCGCAAGATCGAGCATGAGGCGATGGTGGCCATGCTGCGGGAGGCGGACGCGGAGCTCAAGATCGTCGTTGCGGGCAACCACGATATCACCCTCGACGCAGAGTACTACGCGCGCATGGGGCGGACGAGGCATCGACCGCCGAACCCGCTCGAAGATCCGGCGGAGATTCGTGATCTCTGGGTCGGGGAGGAGGCGCGGCGGGCGGGCATCGTCTACATGGACGAAGGGGTCCAGACTTTCACCCTCTCCAACGGTGCGCAGTTCACGCTGTATGCGTCTCCCTACCAGCCTGAGTTCTGCCAGTGGGCATTCGCGTACGAGCGCTTCGTCGACCGGTTCAATCCTTCTCCGCCAGTGTCGCTGTTCCAGGCGCCCAAGCCGGTGCCGTCATATCCAGACGTGGACATCCTGTTGACGCACGGCCCGCCCTACGGCATCCTTGACCAGGTGTACTACTCTGGCGAGAGCGTAGGATGTGAGAACCTACTCAAGGCGTGCGTGCGGGCGCGCCCCCGCCTGCACGTCTTCGGACACATCCACGAGGGCTACGGCGCCGTCCGCAGGGACTGGACGACCAACACGACAGAGCGCATCCTCCAGGATCCCGAGACGGTCCTCGAGAACCGGTCGTGCTACTACAACGCCTGCAGCGATAGCAAGCACCCGCTGCGCTATGGCGAGGAGACGCTGTTCGTCAACGCCAGCGTTGTCACTGTCAATTATGCGCCGACGAATGCGCCCTGGGTCGTGGATATCGATCTGCCGCCTGCGACGGGGACGACGAAAGCGGCGGAAGTCGACAGTGTGGCTCTCTCTTGAACAGCTGTTGTGTTGATAATTACCTATTCAGTAGCTCAGTGTCCTACTTGCTGCTAGCCGGGTAGACGGCATAGCATAGCATAGCATAACATAGCATGGTATGGTATGGTACGGCATGGCTTGCACGACAACCCTACGAGGTATCTTTTCGGCGACAACTGATTCTGGACGATAATCCTGGGCAGGTTGACGAGTACCACTATCCTCGAGCTTGTCGTCCCTCCTTGACACACTGGATATGTATGTACTGTACAGTACATACCTTCCACATTGCATTGAATTATGAACGACGAACGACGAACGACGAACAGCACGATCGATAACCAGCTGTGCTGCAGTGCAGGATGGGCTTCTTTCTTCACAGGCACAGGAGTACATGTAGAGTCCTGATAAGCGATGATTTTCGGATATGATATCACAAGAGTTTGTTTTGCATGCATACGAAAAAGGGAGTTTGATGAAAAAAAAATACTACCTATGTGGCAGGTAGTGAACTCTATCTGTCTGCTAGACCATTAAAAATTTTAGAGCTGGCACTAGAGAGGGAAGGTTTCTCCTTTCGATGAGATAGATAGATGGGTTTGTTCTATCTGAATAAAAAAATAAATTCATACACAGTGAACCTTTTCTGTATTGGAATGAAAACATTATTTATGAATTGCTTCTTATTTTGTCCTCCAGTCGTCGTTGTCGTCGTCGAAGACTGAACCTAAACTAATAAGGCCTAACTAAATCAAGGAAATGATACGATGGCACCACAGTAGTGAATCAATCCAATCCATTCCATTCACCCTATTTATTGTTTACTTTAGATAGATAGATAGAAACTTCCACCTACCCTTCTTGGGGTGATAATTATCCCAAATCAAATCAACAACAAAAAAAAATTCTAGAAAAACAAGAAGCCGAAAGAAATAAAGAAAAAAAAGGAAAAGAAAAGAAAGGGAGTGAGATGGACATGGACAGACACTTCTTTCAGAATTAGACAGAAGTATACAGGAGTAGCGGTATCGGAGAAGGGGGGAAAAAAGAGAAGAAGAAAATTATGAGACGAGCTGGCGAGGGAGACAAGATAAAGGTATAATAATAAAGGTATCAATCAATCAATCAATAAAGGTATCCACATGTCCAAATCAAATGGACGCTGAAAAAAAGAAGAAAAAGAAAAAAATCTACTAGGAAAACATATTCAGGGAAAGAAAACGGAAACAAAGAAAATGAGACATGGACATGACGATGTACAGTAGGAAACGATGAGAAGGATCTGCCAGCGAGAAAAGAAGAAGGAAAAAGGATATCGAGAAATAGACGAAAAACAGCAAAGTATCCGTCCGTATCTCGCCGTGACCCCGACAAGACTGGGGACTGGTATCAACCAAAATAACCGTATATCACACATAAACCGAAAGAAATAGGAAAGGTATGTAGTTAAAAATAGAAGACGAAAAAAGGATGTCAATGTTTATTCTTCATGCAAGGTCTCTGCAATTGCAGGCCCACTACCGCCATCTTTCACGTTGAGCCGGCTTGCTTTCTTCCCCAGTTTCAACAAACTGAACCGTCTCTTGACGGAGTCTTTGACACCATTTGAAACATGGTTGTCGCTGTTACTTATCGCCGACCCCGTCACGCTGGGCGCTCCGTCTTTCGCTGCACTCCCCGCCGTCTTAGGTCGGTCAGAGTATGACGCTGGAGGTAACGCACTTCTACCGGCACTCAAGTCAGAGCCGGCCATCGAATACATGCTCTTCTTCGACTCAAGCTCATGATTCACAGCGTGAGAGCGACCAGCCTCGTCCTGGGACTTCACTGTCGTGCTTCGGGCTCGAGAATGGTTCGATGCCGACGACTTGTGTCTCTGCAACTTGGACTCTCCGGCGGACCAGCTTCGTCGTTTTTCGCTCCTGCCTCCTCGCGACCGGTTGGTGGTGCGGGAGTGGATGGTCGCAGCATCGTCGTCCTCGTGACCGGTTTCAACCCGTCGACTTAAGATGCTGTGCTGATCCATAGACTTCCGCTTGGCCTTCACTTCAGACTGATGTTTCATGTCAGCCGATCCTTGGACATTAGTCGCAGTTGCAGTGGAACCAGTTGCAGCATGGTTGGCACGCTTAAAAGGATTGGCGATACTAATACGATGACCGATGGAGGGTTTACCGGACGTGTGCTTACGATTATGTTCAGAGCGAGACGCGCGGATGAGTTCCTGTTCCGGGCTGGTAGACCGTGCTGCTCGACTGGATTCTCGACGATGGACGCCGTTGGCGACGGGCGGAGATCGGCCACCAACCTGTCGAAGTGAGTCCTGGACAGATTGCTGCGTCTGGGGAAGAGCTGAGAGTGACGCAAGTTCTGGGCCAAAAGCATCTTCAAAGCGCTTCACGAACTCGGCTTGCGTCGCTTGATGGGCGGGTCGAGAATATAACGCCAAACAGTGCTTGATCGCCAGCGCATGATCAATCAGAGCCACCGCAAGGGCGTTCTCCAGAGGATCAATCGGCTTCGGCTCTGCTTCTTCCTCTTCTTCCTCTTCAGGCTGCTCTTCTTTGGGCTCTTGCGACAGAAATTGGCGATAGGGGGCCACGCAGCTGGACTGCGCCGATTCGAGCACAAGCAGGTGAGTCAAAGCCTCCGATAGACCCGTCAGGCTGGAATCTTCACCTGCACGAACCCGTTGCTCCAGCAGCACCAATTCCTGCGTCTTTCGCCAAGTCCGCTCAATTGCTGTTTGCAAGGGCGTCAAGACGACCACTTCAGTAGCAACAATCTCACTTCGACGAAGGATGTTCGGGAAGGGCTCAGCAGTGGTAAACACGGTCTTCTCGACCCATTGTTCCTTAACGTCGGTTCCCCTAGTATTACGCTTCGAGGTGAAAGAGAATTGCGTCGGCGTGGAGAGAAGGAGATGTTCCCGCACTGAGTGAGGGACCTTGGACCGCTGATACACGGGGTGTCCCATATCTCTATGAGGGCTGACGGCCGTGATCTGCAGGAACTGGCCTTCCAGGTCGTCGATCTCCGAGGAAGAAATAATCTGCGCTGCAGGATGCTGCCTTTGCATACGATCTATGAAAGTCGACATGCGCTCTGTCGGTGGCGCCTCGAAGATGAATTCCTTGTCTCGAAGCGTAGGTGGGAAACCAAGACCTTTGTAAGAGACATGGAAGTAGCGTGGGAACTGCTTGTGCTCCTTGGCGATCGACTCGTATATCTTAGCCATCGAGCTCTGGGCTCTCGACAGTTTCGAGAAATCAATGATCGTATGTTCGTACTGATCAGCAAGTTCCTTGTAACATGCAAGAGCATGAGCCCAGGCCTTGCCGTCCTCGAAATGCTGGATGATCTCGAAATACAGAGCTTCTTTCCTCTCGAACGCAGTCTGTTCAGGGAAGGCAGGATTGGATAGTGCAGGAACCAGCTTCGTCACGTCCCAGTCATAAAGATCGGCGTGAAACTGGAGAGCAAGACCCGCTTCTACATAGTTGCGTTCAGCGGCCTGCATCTGAGCGAGTTCATGGACATATCGGATGAAAATGTCTTCTCTACCCATGTCCTTCATAAACTCCATCAGTCTCAATGTGTGTATACTGTCCGTGAATCCGCCGCTACTGCATGCCACAAGAAGCTCCAACAATTCATCAATAGTCGCGATGAGTTCCTTGACGGAAGCAGATAGCCCATCATCTGACTCGGCAATGGGCTCAAAAAGTTCAAGCAGCTCTCCGATAAACAGCTTCTGAGTGATGCTCTCATTCAAGCGCTTTGTCTGGAAGAGGACGTCCAGACTGGAGATAATTTCCGTCTCGATGATAGACAGATCTTGGTTCAGATCCCATTCGCTGATAATCATGGTCTGCAAAACCTCGACCGCAACGCGTCGCAAACCCTCGTGGACACTGAGACACAACTCGATAATCGCAGGCACAAGGCTGGGTACATATTGCACTTGATAGCCGCCGAGCTTTTTCAGCCCGTAGCGGGCTCTCTCCTCCTCAGTCGTCTCCCAGCCGATGGCTTCCCAGGTGTGTCGCAACAGAGCAGCGCCCTGCTCGCGGACATCGCCGCCGATTTTCCAGACCGCCCGGCGCTTCTGCTCGGGGAATGTCTCCAGAGCGAGCGCGTCGCTTGATACGACCTTGAGGAGCGTCGTGAAGAAAAGTTCCCACAGCTTCGTGTCAAAGGTATCCGCATCATCGGGTGCTGGCAGGAAAGATTCAATCAAGATCGAAGACAGATATTCGAGACTCTTCACTGTCGCTCGATGGTGATAAATATGAACACTGAGCCAGTCTGCCGGATAGGCTTCGCAGCTAATGATTGATTTGTGAGCTTCAAGGGTATTAGTGAGGAATATTGCTAAGTTATCTTGCTTGAGCGATGGTAGTTTAGGGTTCGGTATCTTCGAGATAGCAGCCATCAGTCCAGCGAGCTCCACAAGCGCCTCGTCGAATTTCTGTTTCCTATTAGAGGCCTTCACGTGGAATGGAAACGACTTGCTGTAGAGCATAGAAAGATAGCTCGTCTCTTCAACACCGTCCAACACGACCGCGCAATAAGAGGCTGTAATCTTGGGCATGAATGCGTACAGCTGTGGGTCCGGCTGCTTCAACAGCTCGGCCACGATAGAGGAACACAGGCGAACTTGATCACGATACTGGTCCGAAACGTCATTTGTAGAACCCCAGTATGGGTCTAGCCAACCGATGCAGCTGGAAATAAGGGTTTGTCGTTCCGCACCGGAGGAGAATATCGAGAGACGGGTGTAGTTCTGGATCAGCACCAATTTGTAGAGGATCAGCATGCCCTTGACATCTTTGCAGGAGTCCATGAAGCTCAGAGCAATCATGATAATTTCATCCTTGCTCAGCACATCTGTGAGCTCCGGAAGCCAGGTATGGAAATGCTGAACCACAAGAGTCTTGCTGCCGACCAGGACCGGAGAAGGATGTCGCATCAGGCTTTCCAGGGATGTGAATATGGAATGAAGATCTCTGTTGAAGGTGGACTGGACCTCTGTGATCCCTATACCCTCTTCCTTGGCCTTCTGTTGCTCCCGGGCACTGATGATGAACTTAAGCAGATGCCGTCCGACTTTGATAGCAGCACGGAGGTTCCGCGACTGTTGCGGGGAATCAGTGCTAGGTTGCAAAAGGCGTAAGTAGCTTCGTATCAGGCAAGGCGTGGCAAAAGGGAAATTGAACTGGTTCTCCGTATAATGATCGACAAGCGGTCCGAGGTTGAACCGTCGGTCATGGACAATACCGAGAACCGTCACCAGAAGGTTGAAAATCAAGTCTTCATACTCCTCGCTGCCGGCATTCTCAACTAGAATACCAAAAAGCGCGTCAAAGACATCCCGAAGCTGCTTGACAATCTCGATTTCTGACACGAAAAGAACCCGTCTGAGCAGCTCAAGGACCTCGTTTCCAGTCTTCTCTCTCCAGTTGATGAGGCCTAATATGACCTGGTCTTGAGAGAGTTCCGTACTGCATAGATTGGTTTCGACTTGTACAATGGATAAAGGTCCAATGATGGCCTCGTCCTTTGCGGACGCGTTCCTTCCCAGGGCACTCCATGGCAGAGTCAGATAGGCGCCTCTACCATTCTCATCAACGCTCGATGTCACTTTGTCATAAGCATGTAGAAGCAAGGAATGACGGCCATCCCGCAAAAATGCTTGTCCTAGGTGGTCCCAGAGTGGCAGCCAACATAAAGCAAATGGGAACTCAGGAGCATCCGCAATGCTCATGATAACATGGGCAGTCCGCACCTTGTCGGTGGGGATTTTCAACCGGATCGTCTGGTCCCAGGATGAACCTCTCTCTGTGACCGTAGTTCGCCAAGCAGTATGTCCAGAGCTGTTAGAAGAGGCGAAAATGCAGCGCTCTATACGAGCTCCACTTGCGTCCCGCACTTCCAGGGTCAATTGGAGGTTGCGGAACCCGGCAGTGATCGGAACAGGCACCTGACCAGCATGAGGATGAGACAGAACGGCATCTTGTGGGAAAATAGCCCGTGAGATGGTAAGATAGATGTCGGATCTTGGCTTCGCGGGAGCGGCAGGAAACCCCATCCTCCGTGTTTGAGTTACGTTGTGCATCAGGGTCGGATTGTTTTTCACGAGGACATCAGCATCCGAGCAGATAAAAGGATACAGGTGGACGTGAAGTCGCGATGCACGATACGACCTCGCATAGCGGCCCGTAGGACTGGGAAGAAGCGACCGGATGAGTTCGTCGAATCCCTCGTTGTGGTTATCCTCTTCATCGTCCTCGCCGATCGGGGACCAGATATTGATGACCTGCTCAGAATCCTTGTCCTGCCTCAGGATTGGGGCGACATCGAGGACACCCACACCAATTGTACGAATGACACTAGCTTCCTTAGCCGAGGAACTGTCCTTGGCGCCTTTGCTGCTGGTAGAGTCGCTTGTCTGCGGTCGGTTCTTTGTATTTTCCTTTCCAGGCTCAGAATGCCCCGGAGTTTTGGGCTTGGGACTCCACATCACGCTGCGTCGACTCTTTTTGTCGCCGCCTTTAACACTATTGCTGCGGTTGGCTGATGTACCATCGCGTGAGCTGGAAGACCGAGGCATGGACGGCAATGACGGACGAGGCGATTCGGCCGACTGAACCATGACGACAAGGTAGAGCTGTGCATTCCCTCCAGTACTTTCACCAATATCGGCCGCACACAGTTCCGTAAACAAGGTCTTCAATTTGCTGCTGTGCGCCAAGGTTGAGAAGCTTTCCGGAGATGGAACATCTAAGAGGTACGTTTCCGACAGAGGCTTCAGGTCACCATTGTCCAGTTTTGAAGACAGATAGAGGGCAAGTGTTACCGGGCCCGAATTCGTTCCTGATACCGCTTTGACCTCAAGTAGAAGATGATGAAGCGCAACCGAGTCTCCCTGCGGCGTTGGGTCACTTTCCAGCATGCTCATCTCCGATTGGAGCTTGGTCAATTCAATGGCTGAATCGTCGCCTGTGAGCAAGCGGCCCCGTTGCCTCGGATCCCTCACGATGACCTCGCCCGTTAGCATCTTGTTCCCTCGGACTAGCTTCCAAACGGTCTCCTTCCGCAGCGCATCTTTCTCCTGTCCCGTAAGCACGTCGTGAAGGAGCTCTCTCCTGGCGAGATCCAGCTCCTGCACGATATTAGACATGTTCTCCAGAACGCCATATTGACGGGTGAGCAACAGCTCGTGAAGGTTGGTTGAATGCCACTCTCGCAAGCAGGAAGCAATCTCGTCGATCAAGGGCTCATCGTACGAGGTGGGTGTCTCATCCCCAATTTTGAGCATGGGGACCGGAGCGGCGGGTTTGGGCGCATTTGGATCCCGCGCGGAAACCGATAGGGGGGTCAGGGGCATCGAACCCGACCAGAACGTGGCGACCGAACGTCGGCGCGCAGCATCATCACCTCCCAGGAAGGACAAGAAGCTCTGACGATCGCCGCCCTCGTTGTCTTCCGACGCATTGGGTTCCCTCAAATATCCGTTAATACCATTCGCCAGGGCGCTGCTCGACCGGTCCCCATTCTCCAAAGCCTTGCGACTCTCCGAGTCACCCAGGAATTCTCGAATCTCGACGCAATTCTTAGGGAAGATGCCGGAGAAGACCCGGGCCTCTAGGGTCTGACCTTTCACGCTGGTGAGTCCCGCAAGGAGTGAAGGCGGAGCTACCAGGTAGCCTCGATACCACTCGCCATTAGCCCCTCCCTGTTCGATTATGTACAATTCATCGCCAAGCTCGAGGGGTAGATCCGCGGGGGACTCGGGCTGGAATGGGTATATGGCGACCGCGAAGGCAATGCGAGGCAGAGGCCGCCAGGGCATGTCTGCGCCTCCTGTGTATGTCGGCCGTTGCGCGCACCGGACCCGAAGACCTAGCGAGGGCGAAGCTTGTCGGAAAGGCTGTCACAGTCGTGGATTTTTCTGTTAATTGCGCGACATGCAGAGAAAACGAAGCGGGTGCGGGACTGGATTGCGCGTGCGATTCCCCTCCAAGGAATGGAATGTACCGTTTCTTTCTAGGACAGATTATGGACGAGCATGCAGGGCTCCTAGATGCGGTCCCCAAAGAGAGGTAAAGTTAGCAACTAGAAGCTTAAGTCTTTCGAAAGGAAATCTATGGACTGTGCACCAAAAGAAAAAATAGAGAAAATAAAAAACAAACCGTGGTTCCTGCCCGGCAGGGTTCCAGGCAGGGGACGGTATCACCGAACAACCTTGTGGCACGAGATCATGCGGCAGGTGGTACAGGGTAGGGTAGCCCCTAAGGACTGAACTATAGTGGTCCAGGGGATGATGGGAGACCTACCTGGAAGCACAATTCTCCAGGCAGCAGGGGAGCCTTCCTCTGGCGGGCGATCACGTCTGCAAAGTGGCACATATAGATCACATGCGACAAGGACGATCGAGAAGAAAAGACGGACGTTTGGAGACAGAGTGGGAGCGACTCTAGTTGACTAATAATGCAGACTGCCTTCCATGCCTGGAGGTGGGCAGTCGGCAGTGGCACGGGCACGGGCGCTGCTTGGCTAGGCTAATTGAGTTCTTACCCAACCTTGGTTCTGGCCCTGTAGTTTCCTGTTTCTAGTTTCCGAGTTTCCAGACAAGGTGCTGCTGCTGCTCATACAAGGTTCCGACCTCCCAGTCTGAGGTGGTACAGAGTATCAGAGTATTTTATTAATTATCGTCCAGAGACACAACGAAGATTGCTATTCTCTTGGAATCACAACCACGAAAACGGTCCAACCTGAAGTCTTATCGTTTCTTGCGTACTAATCTCCAGTCATGCTCAATTACACATATCTACCAGCTCAATCGAATTCACAGGAACTATCAGTCAAGTCCCTAAATAACTGCCACGTTTCTACGTAGAATATGGACACAATAATAGGGGATTGATTGTCTACAGGTCAAATCAACGAGATCAGTATTAATAATCTCTTCACCTACATCCACAGAAACAACAATATAAGCACTAAGAAATCCCCTACGTTTTTTACTGTTATTTGATGATATCTGACTGATGCAAGTCGAAAAGCAGTCTTACTCATCCCAGAACGTTGCACGAGCACGGGCCGCCCGCTGCCCCTGAGAACGGGAGGAAGTACGGAGTAAACTTCAAAAGGGTGGAAGCCCAGTCATTGGTGGACGAATTTGGCTTCGAAAGGCGTCTTGGAACGGAACCAGCACCTAATGGTTAGCAGCAGTAGCAGTATTACTCCGTAGTTGGGCCTGTTCAAAAAGTTCAAACTTCACCCAATTGACCACTGACGAGGATAGCAAATAAATTTGTGCGCAAGCCAGTTTGCAGATCATTTCCCATTTGGTAGGGAAACTAGCCAATTATGGAAACCCCAACTTGACCCGGACGTGATTAGGTAAGTTGACACTAGACAGGCAGTGACCCTGGACGGAAATGGAATTAATCTTGGACGCATCAGCATCATAATTCCAAATTGCTCGAACGAACTAAAAAGGACCGGAAAGTACCTACTTAGTAAGTGTTCTTAGTACGATTAAATTAATTTAATTTATCCCTTCATATTATTTGTTATGTAGCGAAGCATTGCTATCTATATGAGGGACTGTGTGTCTGTGACCACTTGCCAAGTTGCCAGAGACTAGTTATCAAAGCCGTTCACACGCCATTACGGGCTATATGAGGCTATGAGCTTGGTTTGCGAGATCACCCACTCAGCGCTAGCAGTTTTGACTCTTGAGGTCAGATCTCGAGATCTCCTGCCGCGAGACCCGCTCGGTGGATAGACATAGGGCCAGACTTTAGTTGATCAACAGGGTACAGCTGTTCAGTCTCCTTCTATAGGGTCACGTGTGAATGTGATTAATCATGCTCGACGAGTCATGACAGATCAGTACTAGTATACCGATCGTCAAGATTGAACATGCAAATGGATTACCTATCGATCCTCCTGTATAGTGAGATCGTGTCGACGTGTTAGTACAGTACATATCTCATCATTCTCTACCTACACATCCTGCAATCAACAGAAACAGAAGCAGTTCATAAACACCTAACATAGAGATGAGACGTTGATAGATGCATACCATAACATTGATCACGTATAAAATAAAAAAGAATATAAGCAGGCAATCCTGCTTAGAAAGAAGAAGAGAAGAACAAAAAGAAAACGAAAAAGAGTACCCAAGAAGATAACCCAATGCGCCCAGTTGGACCCCTTGAAGAACCCTGATCAACATGTGCCAGAGGTGGTTCCGTCTTCAACTGTCCCACATAGAAGCAAAGGAAAAAGCGAAGACAATGTCGCAAGTCGCAACAGGAAAAGGAAAACGCAAGACAATATACATCTGCCAAAGCAGGCTACTAGCCTCTTCGGAACATTGCGATGGCCTCCTCCTTGCTCCACTCCAATTCGACCTGGCCGTCATAGACAGAGTCGATGATTCTCTTGATGCGGTCGTAGGTCTCGGCATATCGAGTTTCACACTCCTTAAATACCTTGGCCACCAGACTCTGACTCAGCCCAGGATCGTCCGCATCTCCAAAATGCTTCTCCACCCGTTTCCTCAGCATTTCAGCGCCACGACGCACTTCTTTCGAGTCATAGGATGCGAGCAGCTTCTTCGCCACACTCCTGGAGTGGCTGGCGCGAGCGGCAATGTCGGGAGGGTTGCTGGCAGTTCCGAGCAGAGACTCCGCCGACTCGATAAAATCGAGCAGTTTCCCCAGCGGACGACGGATCACGGCATCCATGTACAGCCTCATATGTTCGTGGTAATCTTGGATCGCTCGATCGCGCCATCTCTCCAGAACAGGAAGGCCACGGACATCAACTTCTTCGATGTAGTGGTTCATGTTCTCAATGAGAAGAATGTGATAGTTGAGCACCTCCTTATCTTCCGGATCGGTGGCCCCGCTAGTCGCACCCGGTTGTTGACCCGGCGCTTCTTTGGCAATAAACTTCAGACTCTCCCACATGGCGCGATTGATCTTGTTATAAGCTTCGTTGACACTTGTCCGGATCTCAGAGAATTCTTGTGATGGTTGTTGGGCCAACATGTTCTCGATGGCGGCCGAGAAGTTCGGGAAAATCCTCATGAAGGAAATGACTCCTCTTCTCTTGTTCACCTTGACTTTGGTTTCCTCAATTCCTCGGATCTGTTCTTCGACGAATCGGTTGAAAAGCCCGTTCAGACGAGAATGTAATTTCTGCAGGGAATGGACAATGAAGTCTTGGTTCGTTTCCTCAAACTCGGAGATGGCCCTTTCCAGAGCAGCCAGCACTCCGACCCCTTGTCTGCAAAGAAAAGTCAGCCCTGAAAGAGCAAGGCGAGAACAATTGACTCCGAAAAGAAGAGTCTATACTTACAGTGGCTCGGTCTTGATGACCCAATCTACAAGGTTTTGCATGTCATTTTGCCAGAAGGAATAGATACCGTCCATCATCTGTTCGACTTTCTTGGCCAAGTCACGATCAGGATCGTGCGAGTGCTTCACACTCAAATCTGGACGCCTTCGGTCTTCGGGGTTGCTGGCGGCAACGACATCGGGAAACTCGGTATTTGCGAGGGAAGTTAGGTGGAAAAATTGGACCGCGAAGTTCTGCTCTTCAGAAATCATCTTGAGTGTCTCCTGTAGAGCACCACCGAACACCTCGAATGGCTCCAACTTCCCGGAAGACTGTTTCTCACTAACGGACAACCGCAAACCCCCGGTGCGGACAGTCTTGCCTCTTCTCACAGTCAACCTACGAGCCGCAGTCGTAATACCGTCGCTTTCTTTTTCCTTTTCAGGACTTGTAAAAAGCAGTTCATGTGCATCGCCCGTTGCTTTTTTCGCGGCCTTTTGCCAGGCACTGAAATGGTCCCGAAATTCACTTTGGTACGGACCTTTAGTCTCTTGTTCGTACAGACTGATGATTGCGGTCCACTCCGTGGAGCTGACCTCGCGAGCGAAGAGCATCAGGGCGTTGTACATCCATAACTCTTGACGAGCGAAGTTACGGGCTGTGCTATCCAGTTTCAGAGGATCTTTGCTGCTGGAATTCGCCGCAGCGCTAACTCTTTTCTGCTCTGCCACCCTGAAGGCAACAGACATGAACTGCTTAAGCCGTTGCAAGAAGAGCCCGGCTTCGACACGGTACTCTTCCTTCTTCTCTCTGATAGCACGCATTTGGCCCACCTCTGTATCAGCGTAAACGCCAACGCTGCTGTGATCACCGGCACCATCGGCCATGCGCTTCTTATTTTGACGGATGTCCGAATCGATCATCAACATGGCCTTATACAACATTGACAGAACTGTCTCTGTTTCTTTGATACCATCCGGATTGCTTAATGAAGCTTCTTTCAGCGGCCGCAGGTCGTCTGAAGAGATCGACAAGGTTTTGAGAAGATTCTGCAGTTCGTTTTGAAGCAGCTTCTGATTGGCGGTCTGCACCTGCAGACCCTGAGACTGCGCTTCGATATAGGCGACATCGTCGTGAAGCGTCTTCAATTATGTCAGTTGATGCAGAAAAAGATTGATTCTTGCAACAAGCACTTACACTTAATTCATGTGAATACAGAGTCAGGAGACCATCCAGTTCGTCGCATTCTTCAATTGTTTTATCGATCAGTCTTGCCAGCTGGTCGATCTTCCCTTCTTGATGCTCAATATTCCCCAGCCAGCTAGTAGCCTGTACTCTGCCAATCTCTCGCCGGATATCGGCCTCGAGATCTTCGATCTTCTTATCGTCACTCAGCCGACCGTTCCAACCCAAATCCGTGAGAATGTTGTCAAAGTGGGTGACACGCCCTTCAAGGACGCTAGGATCGATGCCCAGGGCCTGGCAATACTTTGCCACATTATCTTCACGGCGCTTACGACGTCGTTCCTGGGAAGGTGATCTCGATCTCGACCTCTGCTCCGTGGTTTCTTCTACGGTGGAGGGAGCTTCCTTCGTCTCGTCCGCAGCGGTTGACTGAGCAGCCTCATCGGTAGCAGCTCGCGTAATCTCGACTTTGGGAGGCTCTTGTCCGGAAGACGTAGTGGCTTGGCTTGTTGTCGATGTACCAGTAGGTGTTTTTGTGGATTCGCTGCTCAGTGCACGGAGCGAAGGAGCAGGAACAACGCTCGTAATGCCATCTGGTTCATTAGACTGGGCCTTCTGTTTCGCCATAAGCCTCTCCCCAGCACCGCCTGGTCTTGGTCTGAAAGCATTATACGCGTTGGCCGCTCTGCGGAGAGCACCCGCGAGATCTTTTGCAGACTTTTTCTTGACCATGGGCCCCAGACCAGGACGATGAACCTCTTCCTTCTCTTCGGGAGGTTCTGTTGCAGGTTTCTCTGGCGGACTAACAGGTGGCGAGGTCGCGGGTTGTTCGGCAGGTTTGGCAGATTCAGCAGGTTCAGCAGGTTTAGCAGGTTCAGTAGGTTTAGCAGGTTCGTCGGGTTCATCAGGTTCATCAAGCGGTGCACTAACTATGCTCTTGAGCGAGACCATCGGTGACTCTGTCGTTTTCGAGGAAGCAGCCGTCGGCTCTGGAGGAGGCCTTGTCGGCTCTGGAGGAGGTCTTGTCGGCTCTGGGGGAGGTCTCGTCGGCTCTGGGGGAAATCCCGTCGGCTCCGCTTCTGGGGATGGTTTTGTCGGTGATGGAGGAGGTCTCGGACTCATGCTTCCAGAAGAACCCGGCCGAAGAGAGGCTGGTATGTTGACCTCGAGATTTCGTGGCAATTGGTTGGGTCGGTCATTGCCTCTAGACGGTGGCACACTCCCTACACCACCGTCGTGTTTGCTGGAAGGTTTGGATAGCGTGTCATTGCTCTCGGTTAACAATGTCTTCTGTCCCGAACTGTCAGAAGGCCCGTGGTTTGAAGCGACGGAGCTAGCTGTAGAAGGTCGCAAAGGTTCTTTATTGACATCCAACCCTTTAAAAGGCTTGAATTCAGATGTTTCTTTCCCGTCACGCGACGGTGGAGGTCTCCCAGTTGTCCTGTCTTCCACGCCTCTGGATTTAGTTCTGATTGACTCAGGGGACGACTCCACGGCTGGGCGGCTAGGAAAGTCCACTTTTGAATCCAATGGAGACTTGGGAGAGCCAGCGACTCTGTCGCTCTCCAAACGTCCATTCAATGCGTTTGGTATCTGAAGCCCAGGTCTTGCCGGAGATTGAGCGGTAGAGGGTCTGGATACTTGATCTCGACTCCGTTGGTTTTTTAGGAATTGTTCTTCTGATTGTTGCTGTCTCGGATCATTTCTTCCGTCGCGACTGGGAGCACGATTCGAATACTGCGAGCTCTGTTGGTTGACCTGTGATCCCTGGGAATTCACGGAGGCCGATGGATCCTGGCTGGCATCACCGAGAAGCGTCTGCCGTTGGCGTTCATCGAAGCCGATCAATTTCGGGACCCTGCCTCCCGTGTATTTTTTATAGATTTTCACCAGACTCGCAATGAAGAAATCCCTCTCTTTGTAGTTTGCCGCTTGCCAATAGTAGGGCTTTCCTATCGTGACCACGAAGCCCACATTCGAAGCCCACTGCTTCTGCTGCTGCTCCTGCGGCGTCGTAGCCGGCAGGTCGGTGTACGATTGTATAGAGACCAAGTCATCCAACATCCAAGTTTTCCCAATCGAGAATGACCCATCATTGTTCTCGCGAGCTTTGTGCATACGTACTCGGCCAGACTTCCTCAGAGCAACGATGATCAACCGCGGCTTCTTGTTTTCGGGCGGAGAATTAGGCGGAGGTGGTGTCGATGGATATGCAGCATCTTCTGTGATGCGGATATGCGTGATGTAAGACTCGGATACTGCATTGACGAAAGGAAGCTTGTTAGTAAAGCCATATCAATATCAAAATCCAGGATTAAAAGGGAGCTTTGGTAGGCCCTGATCGAGGCAGAAGTCGCGCGCTGAATCTGCGACTTGGGCCAAGGGGTCTCCTTGAATGCGAAGATCCCCTCACAAAAGCTTCCAGAAAGGGTACTCTCAAGAGCTATGTAGTGGACAGGTAAACGTACAAGCACCATCACTATCCTTCTTCGAGAAGCAGCTTTGGATGATCCTCCGCTTCTCATCCTGGAAGATTTGCGCTCTCGACATCGTACCATCCCCGGGACCCACCCCAGCATCATTGCGAGTCTCTTCACCCGGTCGTCGTCCCCTAGAAGGCGGAGGCTCCTTGGATGGAAACCCTCGAGGAGGCTCACGGCTGCTCATTATCGCGATTGTAGGGGATGCGGTTCATTCAGGTCTCGAGGCCCCACTGGGCATGAACAGATCTCGCAAGCTGATGCTGATAATTCGGACCACGCGAAAATACAGATTGACAAGGTTTTCAGAGGCTTCCAGGCCTGCTGGAAGGGAATAGACTGCTGAATCTGTTCCAAGTAGCCACCGTTTGGGGATGGAGCGCCTGGGTACACTTGCAGCCGCTAGCGGCGGAGGCCATTGGAAGGACAGAGCACATTTAGCTACGGAGAACTGGACGGCCAGTGCACTTCCTATATGCCACGGGGGAATATTACAATTATTCTCGATGGATGAGACTACGTCCTTTAAGAACCATTGACGGGTCTCTAAATGAGAGCAGGTTGCTATGACGCTGCTATCTTATCATTTCCAGAGACAATGTGTTGTCCCTCGTCGCATTTCGACCCTTGCAGCCTTTCTTGGCCAACAAAAAGCGTCCGGATAGCGGACGGCCGCAGGATCCACGTGAGGAGAGGCTACTGCGCTAAACCGTTTCTGGCACGTTGTGGCGGTCCAATAATGCATGCGAATTTCTCACCGCCTGCAGTCGCTTAGCGCGTGCTCTTTTTCCACCAGCAACTTTTTTTTTTCTTGATAGCTGCAGTAGGAACAAAAATCATACTCACAAGCATTTCTGTGGCGTTCACGAGAGAGAATCGAGAGAATAGTACCAATCGCGTAGCAGTATGGCGCCGAAGAGCACCTCCAAGGCTTCTACCGCCGGAAAAGGACTCTCAGGCAAGGATAAGAAAGCAAAGAAGCCTGGGAACAAAGAGGTACCAATACCTCCTAGCTATGTTAAATGTAACAAGATAATTAACGAGTGATGCGCTCCAGGCGAAACCGGAAAATAAGTCTACAACTACGACGCCTGCTCTTCCTCGATCGCTCGTTGCTTCCGTTGCCGCTTTTCTGACCGAGTATGGCTTTCACAACACTAGCCAGGCGTTCGCGAAGGAGCAGAAAGATGACACTGGGAAGGCTGCGGTGACACAGGCATCGAAAAAGGAGAATGTCCCGTCCTTGCTAGACATCTACAAGGCCTGGGAAGCTCAGTCTGGCAAAGCATCTGCGAAGAAATCTGTTACATCGAGCAGCGAGGACAGCGACAGCTCCTCCGATGAATCGAGCGATTCCGACTCCGATGTTGAGATGGAGGATGCCCCCAAGTTGCACACCAAGGGAAGACAGAGCAGGAGCGAATCGCCATCGTCAGCTTCTTCCTCCAGTTCCGACAGCGATGCGGATGATGAATCTGGGGAAGACACAAAAGTTCCGGCTCCTAAACCAGCTGGTGTGAAACGGAAGGCGGAGTCTGAGTCCGGAGATGAAGCGTCGACAGCGAAGAAAGCGAAGTTGGCTGCCGACGAGGATACAAGCGAGACATCGGCTTCCTCTTCGTCCGAGGATTCCGATTCAGAGGAGTCGGAAGAGTCGGAAGCTTCTGAATCTTCTGAAGAGTCTGAAGAATCTGAAGAGTCGGCGTCCTCAAGCTCCGAGTCTAGCTCTGACTCTGACTCCGACTCCGACAGCGAATCTGAGTCTGAATCTGAATCTGAATCGGAGTCTGAATCTGATTCGCCTGAGACGAAAAAAGCCAAGGAAGATCGCAAGACCCTAAAGTTGGCTGCGAAGACGCCGCTTCCGCCGTCTGACAGCGAATCAAGTGAATCGAGTGACTCTAGCGACTCTAGCGACTCAAGCGACTCCAGCGAGTCCAGCGAGTCCAGTGACTCCGACGAGTCCGACGAGTCCGAGGAAGAGTCCTCGGATGAGTCCTCGTCTTCATCCTCATCTTCGGAGGAAGAAAATGAGAAAACAGCAAAATCCAGAAAATCCTCGACCGATTCCACTAGCACGCTAGCGTCTTCCTCATCCTCTAACAGCTCCGCAGAGGCCACTACCTCCAAGAAGAATCAGAATCAGAACAAGGCGAACTCAGAGGACCCTTCAACCAGATCCAACTCGTCATCCAATGCTAGCCCCATGCCTCCGGCTTCCGCTCAAGAGAACAACAAGAAGAACAACAAGAAGAAGCAGCATACCGGTGCCCGTCAGACGCCACTGGCAGCGGCTAGTGAGCTTCCCCACAACCACCCGTCAAACGCATACGTGCCCTACGCGTACGCCGAACGCGCTCATAAAGACCTCTCCGTGACCCGCGGCAAGGGATTCACCAAGGAGAAGAACAAGAAGAAGCGTGGCTCGTACCGCGGTGGACCGATTGACATTGGCCCGTCTAAGCACAGCTACAAGTTCGAGGACTGAGGTCAATGCTCTTGAGACGTCCTTTTAGCCTAATATTTTATCTCGCCAATTGTTGCCAAAAGTTTCCATTGTTCCGGAAGACAAAAAAAGGGGGAGTCAAAAAAAAGTTCTTTTCATCTTTCCTGGTGTTGTTGGTGTAGTGTACGATTTGGTCAAAAGCTTTGTTGTTTATTCATGCCTCACTAGACTAGACTACTAGACAGACATTATATACTCTCTGTACTGTATTGAGTGAGGTATCATTTGCCTCCTGTTGTTGTTGTTGTCTTCTTCTTGTCTCTTTTTGACATTTGCTGTTTTTCTGTCTTTTTACAAAGCGAGGCGCTGAATGGAGTTGACTATGTACTACTGGCCGGCTGCTGTTATTACCTACTTACCTACCTACGAGCGAAAGACTTTTTGTTGCTCTTTTTTCCCATTTGTGCAAATAATTCGCCCATCCATTAATGGGAATTCCTATCTACCTAGGTACCTAATCTCTTGGGAGGTACCCAAAAAAAAGTTTTGCGATTGCGATTGTGGTTGTGTTGCTGTAATTTTTATTTCCAGCTGTAGGCACTACTGTACTAGATGATGAAAATAATGCATTCTTTCATTCTCCTTCTTGTGTTTTCATATCCACGCCCAACAGACTCGGGATCTACAGGTCTATCTATATGCAGAGGTTCTATCATTCATTCTTTTTTTTTGCCCTTGTCTACTACCGTGACCGTCGTCTCCAGAATCCCCCTTCGTCCAATCTCTTCCAGCGCCGATCCCAGCCCGTCTCTTGTTCGGTCAGCACATCTTTCTCCGTCACGTCCCAGAAGGGCTTTTGCGCCCTCAGCTTCGCGCTGGCGCTCATGTTATCTGGACTGGGTCGCTCGTACCCGGAAAGCTCCAGGATCTTTTCTCCGCCGCTGTGGTTTTGCGCCCCCGCTGATTTGCTGTTGTGGTTGCTGTTGTTTTCCATCATGGTTTTGAGACCGAGGGCAAGGTTGTCGCGGTACCATTCGCTGTTGCTGCCGGTCAAGTCATCCGTGGAGGCGAAATCAAGGCGCACGATGCCATCGACAATGCCTGTATAAATCGTTGACGAGGACGGTGAGGGGGAGGACATGGCGTAGATGGGACCGCGGTAGGCGTGATGGTTGCGTCTACCAGAGGTTGGTGAGTGGTGAGAGATAAAGAACGAGAAGTCTCCGCGAGGAACGGGTGACGTTGACGAAGACGATCCTCCATTTTGGCTGGATGAAGAAGAAGATATATTTGAGTTCACGTAGCTGTAAGTGTTCTGCGTGCGGAGGTCGAATATTTTGACAATTGCATCGGCACCTGCTCCCACAAGGAAGCGATCGTGACCAAAAGGCTGAATGCAATAAATTGGATTGTTGTCTATCGTGTCCATGAATTCTCGTTCGTATGATTTAGGTGAGCGAAGATCGTGCAGTCTGTATGGATTTCACGTTACTACATTGATCTCTTACGTCTCTATACGGGGGATAAAAGCGTCGACAGAACGTACCTGACCCTGCGGTCACCCCATCCAGCAAGAAATACATCTCCTGGAGAGCGAGAGCCTTGTGCGGTAAGATTGAACGGCGCAATAGCGCTCACTCTCAGGGACTTCCGGGTCCTCCAGAGCCCGTTCCGAGGGGGATCCTCAAAGGTGAGCTCACGCTGTCTCGAAACGCTGTCATTCGACACATCGAAGATCACAATGGACTGCGCCAGACGGCCTGTACCAACAGCAAGTCGATCAGAGGACAGGAACTTAGGGAGATTCAAGGGGTCTCTAGTCTCTGGGTCTGCTGTCAGGACAGCAAATGGGTGGACCTCTGAAGCTCCGGTCGTGGTATGGTAGAGCGATATAGGCCCATTGTAGGAGTGGGCAGCGAGAATCGATCCTGGACCCGTGCTAAAGTCGATCCTGTCGATTTCCGTTCGATCGGTGACAAAGGTTTGCTTGTGTTCATAAACAGCGTCGTCGGGTGAGATGGCGACATGGACAAGATCGCCACGTGCTCGAGCGTAAATGAGATGCTCTTTATCAGTCTCCTTACTCGGATGGTCTGGTCTCAGTAAATACACGCCGCGGATATCGTCGTGGCTGCTGATGTGGTCAAGGTCATTGAACCGCAACCATTGCTCCTCGATGCGATCGCCAGAGTTCCTGATCCGCATGAGGATCTCAGCAGCAGCACCCCAGCACAGCACCTCTCTTCTGTCCGCCCAGCGGCCACCCGTCCAGACCTCATAGCTGTCTATTGCTGGGCGGTAACCCAGAGTTGGGCTGTCATGCCTGGTCGCCTGGGGAATTCCTACTGCTTTCGCATCCGCCGGCGGAACGACAAAGCGACCGATGATTGCATGTCGATCCAGTGCTCGAGATCGTGACGTGAGCGCCTGGGCAGCATCCCTCCAGAAAGGAGGGGTTTCTATCGAAGGAAACTGGCTCTGAACGAAGGCGCGGAAGATGCGTCCATTTTCCGCAGTGATGATCCTATGTAGCCGTTTACAGGTCTGCGCCAGAGAGGCCAGTGCACCAGCAGTAGGCAGGAAGGTTGCAATATGATAGATGATTTCGGATGGTAGTTTGGCGAGCATCTCCTGGTTTGTCGCTCGATAATATAAACAGATCTTCAGCCCATGTATTTCATCATGGCGATGTGGGCGGTCGAAATCTCTTCTATGACGCACTCGACCTCTGGACTGATCATGCTGAGAAACAACTAATATGCAAACTAGTATGGTCGTATCATTATGAAAGTGGACCTTGCTGGAGATGTTGAAATCGCCAGGTTGAGCCCAGAAGGAGGTGTTGATGTTGGTGTGCGGCGCGCCAAGTCGCCGCTGATTTGGAAGGACGGACGTCATGGCCACCGTTATCTCCTCCATCTTTCTTTATCGTCACCGCCTAGCATTGCGGGGAATATGGAGAAGATCGACAACGCCTCACGTCGTGTATCTAGGAGGAAAAAGGGCACGCGAGCTTCCAGTTTTCTTATTCAAGTACGTCAACTTACATTTTTCCAATCCTACAAACCAGTGTGACTGTTGTTAAGAGATAAGGCATGCGTTATCATTAGTGCCATCGCAGCCGAGGATCCTGGATGATCAAGCGCTCCGAATACCTTTAAAGGTATATCTATATCCGTTGACACCCTGTGACTCATTACTCGACTTTCATTTCGACTTTGAGAAGCCTGTAATGTTGCACGCTTTGTACCCGTTTCTGCCCATCTAACTTGCTCGATCTGCCAGCCCGAAAAGATGGCTCTATCTTACGCTACACCCCTTGGAATTGTATTGTTGTGTGCTCTTCTTCTCTACAAATATTTCCTGTATCCTGTCCTTTTTTCTCCCCTGTCGAAGATTCCAAATGCTCACCCTACCGCGCCCATATCACCGATCTGGATCATCTGGAAACGTTTCAGGGGCCAGAACAACAGGACCATTCATGCTGCGCATGAAAGGCTGGGTCCAATCGTGAGACTGGGGCCGTCGGAGATTTCCATCAACTGTGTCGAGGGTGGCATCAAGACGGTGTATGGGGGTGGCTTCGAGAAACATGACTGGTATCCGAGAGTTTTCGGATCATACGGGTAAGTGGGCGGTTACTAGGTATAAAATACATGCTTCCTCGCTGATGATATGGAATTAAATAGCACAGTCAGCATGTTCACAATGACAGGAAGCAAGGAGCATGCTGCCAGGAAAAGGATGCTGTCGAATATATATTCGAAATCCTTTCTGCAGTCCTCACCCGCATTAAAAGTCATATCTCGAACCATGATATATGACCGCCTTCTTCCCAGTCTCAACGAAGCTGCATCTTCTGGGTCACCGCTCGACGTTCACGACGTCAATCAGGCGTTAACCATGGACTTCGTTTCCGCATACCTCTTTGGCCTTCAAAATGCGACCAATTTCCTGCAGGATCTACCAACGCGAAGGTTTCTACTGCACAACTATCAATGCAGGAAGCCTTTTGAGTTCTATTATCAGGAAGTTCCCGGCCTTGTCACCCTGACCAAGCGCCTTGGGATTCCTGTCATTCCAAAGTGGTGTGAGAAAGCAGGGAGGGTAATGGATGAGTGGAATCTGGACCTTTGCGACAAGGCCGAGAAATATCTCGACGCGACGGAGCCGCATTTAGAACCGACAGTGTACAAACAGCTGAAACGATCCATGATGAAGCAGCTTCAAGCCGAGAAGGATGATCCAGAGCGGGACGCTCAGATAATGAAGCAGCAGCGGTTGGACATCGCTTGCGAAATGTTTGATCAACTCACTGCCGGCCACGAAACCAGTGCTGTTGGCCTCACTTATCTATTTTGGGAGCTTTCCAGACATCCTGATCTCCAGAATGAACTTCGCGAAGAACTGAAAACGTTATCCCCTCCCATCGTGTATCCCACCACATCCGAGTCGTATGATCTCCCTGAGCCCAAGAAGATCGATTCCCTGCCTCTTCTCCAGGCCATCGTGATGGAAACCTTGCGACTTCATGCCCCGATCCCGGGGATTCAGCCTCGCAAGACCCCGTATCCTTCCTCAACGTTGGCTGGATACGAGAACATACCCCCCAACATCAGGGTCAATGCGCAAGCTTACTCTCTCCATCGCAATCCGGACGTGTTTCCCGACCCTGAATCGTGGCAGCCTCGTCGGTGGCTGAAGGAATCCGACTCGCCGGAGATGGAGGAGATGAGAAGATGGTTCTGGGCGTTTGGAAGCGGCGGTCGGATGTGCGTGGGGAGCAATCTCGCTTTACAAGGTAAGCAATCATGTACCTTGATCAGTTTTGCTACCTGAATCGACAGGGAATAACCTGGATGGTAATCGACGTCTTTGTGGCTGACTTTTTGCAGAGATGAAGTTGGCAACCGCCGCAATCTACAGCAATTTTTCGACAAGTATCGTCGACGATGAGGGTATCGAGGCGATCGACGCATACACAGTCAAACCGACCAGCAATAAGTTGATCTTGAAGTTTGAGCATGTCTGAGTATATGACCTGTCAAAACTTAGATGGATATATATACTAGCGCCAATTTCAACACCACAGGGGAAACGTTGTTACCAACTCCAACGATGTCCTTTTTTGTTCTCGTATCTACCACGTGGGGAATGGGGATATCCTCAGCAATTCCAACTTCATTTAGCATTTCGCTACCTCCTGAGTACTACTACCTAGCTAGGTAATTACCTTAACTTCACCGGGACCGGAAAGGCAAGTCAGCCAGACCACACGCCCACCTGTCTCCAAAATTTAGATACAAACATGAACATCTACGATAACGATAACATTAAAACTTTCTTAGCGGAGAAGGATTGTCCGGTGGTATTCAGTCTTTGAAGATATAGATCTGTCTCTTCCATACTGATCACTACCTAGGTGTTAATCAGAACCACATATCTCCTCCGTTCTAGAAGGGACATTCAATTCAAACAGATTCCGTGTTTTGGTTTGGCCTGATATTACTGACTTTTTTTTTTTTGGATATAGTTATCAGCACCATAATATTAATGAGTCAGCGCTCTTGGCTGGAATGGCGTTTCCTAGTGAGTCACAAATATATCATCATGCTGAAATATTGACAATTTATGTGAAGACAAGTTGAGAAAAATATCATAATCGGGTTCGTTGACATAGAGTTTATATATAGATATAGATAGATAAAGGATATATATATACTGGTTGATATGAATGAAAAAACGACTGGTTTTCTAGCTAGCACCAACAAGGTATGATATGATTTAAATCATAAACTGAACTAGTATAGTACAGTACCAAATACTTATACATAGAGACAATTCCTCATCATCAGAAAATGAAAAAGGTCTCAACCTCAACCCTGTAGATCAATCAATCAATCAATCAATTGAACCATTCCCGAACTCCGTATATGCGAGAAAAAAAAATGACATCAACATCAATATCACAGGCCCAGCTGATAGAGTGCTTTGTGTCGGCAGACGACTATCCCAGACGTCCCTCCCTCTTCTGTGGCCCAACGACCCTGTCGAACATTCTCATGAGGTGGTAGTTGATGGTGTTCTTCTTGACAGTTTTGTCTTTCTGTAGGAGACAAAAAAAAAAACCCTCCGTCAGCGCAATCCATCCCATCAAATCCCCTTACATAGGATTATACGCACCGGTGCATCCATGCACGCCCTCAATTGCTGCTCCAATGCCGCACAGCCTTCTGAATTGATTCCGGAGGAAGCCCAGCAGTCTGCATGCGACGGAAGAAATCATGAATTAGCCTCTTTCCGAACAGTCACTCTCCCGGAGGATGACACTGGGCCATGGCCAACTTACTCAACATAGAGGACATCACCGTGGTACACGGGTTCTGCTGTTGCTGGTTTGGTCGACGCACCCGGAGGTGTGGAATCGTGTTGAGGCGGACGGGGTTGAGACGAGTAGATGCGCCCTTGGCCGGCATGTTGAAGGCTGGCTGAACAGTATTAAATAATAGCCTGGCTGTTCAATTGGCACGGACGAGCTGCTGCTTCGCGACTGTATAGTAATTCGCACCACTGCCTTGACTGCCTTGAAATTGTTCGACCAAAGCTTTCGTGCTGTGCCAAGACCGGAGAAATCGCGACCTGCGGAAGGTTTCAAGGAAACCTTGTTACTACTCAAAGGGGTGTAGTGCGGTATGCACGTGACAGGCTTGTTTTATTTACAGTACTGAGATATGACATGGTCGGCTCCTTCATTTTTTCTCTTAATTAGCACCAAGAAGAATCCCACCCTAAAACCTGTTTCTTTATTCATTTTCTTGGGCTAGGTTTTCCCATTAGACCTAGGTAGGTATGTTGGGTAGGACTGACGTAAATAGTGTCTTGAGAGTTGGAAAAAGGAAGTAGGTACTAGAGCAGTTATACCGAAAGAGGAAGTAATTAAGTAATTTTGAATGTGAATGTGAATTTGAATTTTTAAATCTGGTTATTACCATCTTGCTCTTGCTTTCTGCGCAAATCTTCTTCATAATGAGATCGAATTGACTAATACCTAGGTAGGCAGCCCCTCCTTTGTTCTATATTATAGCCTGTAACTCGTTGAGATTCCTGGTTCTGAGGCAACTCGTTCCAGCATCTGGCTTTGAATGGATTACCAGTGGTTCTTCTGCTCCAGATGCTGTGGCGACGTTCTGAGGTCCTTGACAGGTCCGCATTTAGGCTCTCATTTGTCAAGACTTGCGAAATTTTAATTACACCAACCAGAAAAGTACACTCCAGCTGACATAAGCACCCTTCGGCCACTGGTACAGATATATCGGCCCGATAAATCGGCGATAAGTATAACAGCTCCAGATCTTAATTACTGGGTTTCTCAATTGTCCGTTCTTTGTATATATCGATATCGATTCTGCTGGGCAGATTTGGTGCTCAATATGGGGTCATTATACCGCAGCTTGTCCTTCTCTAACCTCTGCATTTCCTGCCTTCAGGCGCAGAGACGCCGACTGTTGTTGGCTTCTTGTGCGGAGGAGTCGGCGTCAGCAACACCAACACCACCACCACGGAGATCGTTTTCTTCCGCGTCGCAACTTCGACAAGATGGAGCATCAGCGTCGTCGGCGTCAAAAAGCGATAATAACGTCCAGAGTAATACTACCAATGCGTCAGAGACAGCAGAGGAAGGTGCCATGTCGCGAAGACTGGCCGAAATGACCGAACAAGCCATGCTGGAAGGCGGGCGATCGGCGCGCAAAAGCATACAGGAAGCGGGGTTCTCGGAGGAGCTGAAGAGACAATTGGAAGAGAGGGTGAAGGAAACTTCCTTTAAGAGCGAGCATGCTTCTGCCATTTCCGTTGCGAACATGCCGGTAAGTATCTTTAAAGAGTCTTCCCCATCTCTGGATCTCTGGCAGAAGTTGACTCTTCTGCAGTCCAGCGCAGGCAAAGGAACACAAGATATTGCCGCAGCCTCGCCATGGACAGGAACCGAAAGCCTCCATGATACAACCCTTCGCATGCTTGACGATGCGAAAAAGCCGATGCGCGTTCCCTACAAAATCCCTCAGCCAACGACCCCCGTCAACGTAAATCTCAAACCGACGTCGAAAGCACCCAAATCCGCCGGTCACCGTCTAGCTGACGCGCGAGATCGCACGTCCGCCTACGTCCTGAGTCAGAGTTCCGGCCTCACAGACGAGGAGCGAGAGGCGCTCCGGAAGGAGTTCAGCCAGCGGTTCGAACCTGGCGCCCGGTCCCTCCCCATGACCATCTCAGGGCTGGCGTCCCTGGCGAACGAACGGATCGAAGACGCCATGGCGCGCGGCCAATTCAAGAACATTCCCCGGGGCAAAGGCAAGAACGTCGAAAGGGACCACAACGCGAGTAGCGCCTTCATCGACACGACCGAGTACTTCATGAACAAGATCATCCAGAAGCAGGAGATCGTCCCGCCGTGGATCGAGAAACAGCAGGAGCTGGCGAAGGAGGTGGATCGGTTCCGACAGCGGCTGCGGACCGAGTGGAGGAGACATGCGGCCCGGTTGATCGCCAGCCAGGGAGGGTCGCTGCAGGAGCAGATCAGACGTGCGCAGGCGTACGCCGCGGCAGAGGCTCGGGTGTCAGAGACGAAGCGCGCCCAATCTGCCCTTTCTTCTGATGCAGATGGCACGGCAGAGCCATCAGTTACACCGATCACCCATGAAGGCCGATTATCTTCCAGACCTGTAGAATCATCAAATCCAGATCCAAAACCGCAACAATCCCCTGCAGCTGCAGAATCAAATTCATCCAATGCTGATACCTCTCTCCCTAACCTCCCACCCCTCCGCGATCCAGCCTACCTCTCCATCGAGCGCAGCTACCACGAACTCCAAGTCAAGACGATCAACAACCTGATCCGGTCGTACAACCTGCAAGCGCCGCGTCTTGCGCAAAAGCCGTATCTGAACCTTGAGCGGGAACTGAACGCCTGCTACGCGGACGTTGCGCCGACGCTGGCGGATGAGATTGCTCGGCGCGCGACGGAGAGGGCTTCGTCCCGGAGCCGCACGAGCGATGATGAGAAGACCTCAGGGGGGTCAGGAGGAGGAGGGATCCTGGATATGTTGGCTCCCAAGGAACGGGTTCGGGTCTATGAGGAGGATAGCTCCAAGGGGTATGGACTCAGGGAGTTTTGGAGGGATCTCTGGGGGAAGAAAGATGAAGGGCGCGCTAGCTAAGCAAGCAGCTTCGTTAGGAGATATCCTTTTCTCTGTACTAGTAGGTGCTTAGACTACAATAGCTAGCTAGTAGTTCAGGAGCTCATCAGAACAGAGACTGTTCATCGACGGTGGACGTCAAGCTTCATCAGTCCGAGTCTGACGGTAACCTCTGGTCCATCCAAAGCAAGATAAAACGAAAGACATGAAGAAGTTCTTGGATAAAAATATACGCCAAGAAAGGTACCATACAATGCAAGTGATAAACCAGGTGTAGTAACACTACTGCCTAGAAGAAAGGTGGGTATTACAAACAACAGATGCCAGATGGCGTCCTCTTATCAAGAAGATTGCTGCACGCGGATTCAGTCGCACCCAGTGTCTGACTGGCAGCGGAGTCAAATATCAAGCTAAGAACTTATCCACTTGCTTAACGCATCAAGTTCGATGTCCTCCGCATCGAGCTGACTTTTTAGACTTCTGTCTGTTGTGTGCCTAGACTGATCTCGCTGCCGAGTCTCGCCATGTAAACTCGGTCGAGGATATTCAATACCAGCATCGTCTGCTCCAGGATCCGACACTGATTTCAGATTCTGTCCCATGCTGGAATGTCTGGGCCCGTGGCTGGTCCTGGCAGTCGTGCGCCGGGAATCCAGCGACACACCTTGTCGAGGAGGATGACAAGTCGCCTGTTCCTCCTCCCCAGACGGAGGCGTTGGATCGTTGCAGTCTGTAGAAGCGGTGGTAGGAATGGAAGGATCATCTGTGGTGCTTTGGCTGATTCGTCGCAACTCGTCATACGTCTTGCAGAGTCGACATAGTTCAAACGCTAAGCGCCAGTTTGCCAAGACGATCACAACACCCCATGCACAATGCATGATGAGCATATAGGGGTAGAAATAGAGGTGCGTGTCGACCCATACGCGAGTATCGCGGGGGAAGTTCTGACAGAAAAACATCGCCGGCAGCGTAAAAGTACCGAGAACGGTCAGCGTTGCGCTGACGACTAAAGTAGCAAAGCCGATGCACAGCCAGGTTCTGAGCATGGACTGCCGTCTTCCCAAGTCGACGTGGGTTAGATAGCAGTAGCGACGAACTCGTTTCAGAATGGTTGGAACCATAGTGCTGCAATGTAGGACGGTGAAGAAGCAGACCCAGATACAGACCAGGGCGAGTGTGGAGAGGTTGGTAAACGGGCCTCCCCACTGACGACATGCACAGAATTTTCCATCGCATAGGACGAGTGCAGGGGCCTCTGGTTCCCCTCGTTCGGTCAATTTGCGTCGCAGTGGTATTAGGAACGGATGCCACGGGATCTTGGGCCAGTCTCCTTCTGGCCAGCCTGCTTGTGCCATGTCGGAATCACCAAAAGGCAAGCGGGAGACGATCTCGACGTCACCAAGCCATATCTCATTGATAGCATTCCCTGGCTCGTAATAGTTCTCCGATCGCACCCCCTGGACGACGGAGGCCTTGTGGCCCATTTGGAGTGTAAATGCGTGGGCTGTAAAGGATGATGCTTGATCGATGCTCCTTAAGAGACAAGAGATACTATCAGCAAATGCAGTCACATGGATGAGATGAGTGGATGCTCAGAAAGAGAAGAGCTGGGTTCCAAGGAGGCATTCAATCCCGGAACTTCTGTTTAGAAGGTGCGCCTGTAGCTCCTTCCTCTGTAAGACACATCCTGAACGACTGTCTAGGAAGTTGCGAGACAATGAACGCTCGAGCGTCGGTTCGACTTGTTGCAGTTGTCATCGATGAAACATGAGCCATGATTTCAGTCGATTGGCAAAGCTGCACGTGAGATTGATTCTCAGTCTGGTACCTCGCTCATAAGCAGTACCTACCTAGGTATATAGATAGTTACCTAGTTCGGAAGGTGCGACATCGGACCTCGGGCAACTTCCTGATTATCAGCATGTCGGAGTCTAGATATTCCCGTAGAATTTCTCCAGAGTCAACAACTGAGCAGACATCAGGCCGTCCCGATTGGGTCTAGTTCTATAGATCATCACATTGCAGAATGAATGCCTCAATTCTTTGTATCAGTGTGCCATTGTGATACTCGGGTGACTGCTGGAGCGTGGGGTAAGGAGTGATAAGTGACCAGGCTGCATGGGCATGATTTAGATGCAGTGCCAAGCTTCTGCAGCGGCCTATCAGAGGGGACGGAACGAGAGCAGATCATGGCCCATGCAGGTCGGGCGCTTAATTCAGACTAAATCTCCGCCCTGATTGGCTTGCCTCAGACGCTGTTTTAGACTGAAGATAATCTTGGTCGTCGACCACCATCATTGGATTGACCTAAACAAAGGCACGAGCTGATCCCCCTCACTAGTTGAATTCAACGAGGACAGTCAATTCTGAGGAAAGTGGTCATTTCGTGGATATCACCCGTATCATTGCCATTCTTTGAGTGCTATACTATATGAAGATCACAATAGATAAGTGTGACGTGCCAGATGGTTGAATCAGGGCAATCAATGAGATCTGTGGACATTCAAACGACGTGATGATCATTGCGCAACACAGACCATCCATCCTTAAAGATCCATGTATATCTCATCTAAGCGAATCAAGCCTACCGTCACTGCAGCAGGATATGTCATTGGCGGCAGCGCTGCAGCATCCCTGCCTCCTTCACATCCGCCATCAGCTTGGCCCTCCAATCACTCCTCTCCCCCAGCCAGCCAGCCCAGTATGTCACCTCCAGATCCTGCCAGACTCGCCAGAGCATATATCTGCGGCGCCCAGACGATGCCCCAGACGATGCCCCAGACGATGCACCTCCGGCTCTTTTTGTAAGAGATTGACAGGAGGTCTCGTCGCGTCGACATGCGTTGAGATATATCAGTCCCATCTCAGTCCCCGGGTCACAACATGTCCGTCCGGTCAACACTGGGGATTCTGTCACTGCTTCTCATCATCGTCGCACTCGAGGCGTCCGCTCATCCGGTTTCCATCCACTTTCGTGCAGACCAGTCTGATTCGCAGGACGAATCGAATCTTCCGCTCCAGATCGGAGGGATTGTCGGTAGTTACGTGATTTTCGACGCGCTGGTCGTCGTCCTGCTGCTGCTGGTGGGAAGACGACTGAGAGGAGCGGTGCAGTCCTCGAACTACACGCTGGACATGATTATGCTCCAGCCGGTGAACAACAAGCCTACCGTCAGCACTGATCCCAGCCCTATCTCTGCTGCCAGCACCGTCCTTCCCAGCCCCGATAAAGCTCGAGGGTGGAATATGTCGTGGAGCAACATCCCCCGAGGGTCGAAGACGCACGCGTCCAACAACAGCGTGGCGACCATCGACGAGAGCGTCGTTTCCGCCGATCGGCGGAAGGCGCAGGAGGATCTGGAGATGCTCTACGCGGCTGTGATGGAACACGATGCGAGGAAGGCCGCCGGTGCTGATCAGTCGTCCCCGGTGGGATCGCCGCTGCACAGCCCTCGAGGGTTTTCTCAATACCAAACTCCGCCATCGCCGCGTCCAGAGGAGAAAAAAGCCCGCTCGAACTCGAGACTCTCTAAAATCTCAAATCTGTCCATTTTCAGTCCCGGCTTAAAGTCTCCATCATCCATCTCGAATAAACTCCGCTCGCCCCGCCTCTCCATTCGCAAGCTGCCAATTTCCCCTCCGGCGGAAGCAACGTCGTACGGCGAGAATCAGCCGTTGACACCGCGGGTTTACAATCCGGGTCCTCCTCCAACGGCACCCCTAGCACCGACACAGTCGAACCAGACATTTAAGTTGCAGCCGATCAACCCGGGCAGCAGCAGCAGCAACAACAACAACAATCAGGGCAGCAGAGCAGCCGCTCCGACTCCGCTGAATCTCAACAACCGCGCCGCAAACAGCTCGTCGACACTGCCGTTCCGGCAGTTCAACCCGCCACAGAGCGCGCCGCCGACGAAGACGACCATCCTGGAGCGGCCGGCGCGTTCGACAGATGCGCCGCGCACAGGCGTGCCGACGCCGTACAGTCCGTACATGCCTTTCACGCCGGTCACGCCCATTACGCCGAGCCGGATGGTGACGAAGCGGGAGAAGCGTCGGCAGGAGAAGATCAATGGCCTGCGAGTGCTTCAGGAAGATGACATGGTCAAGAGTGATGAAGAATTGTGGGGGTTGTAGGTCTGTTTACAGGGATGCATCGGCAGTTCTATTTCTTCTTGTCGTCTTTTTCTTTACAGTATACCTGTCCTCCCAATTTCCCTTTTCTTCCTTTCTTCCTTTCTATCTACTTGATAATCCCCTATTTATGCCCAAGAACCTTTTTGTTTCTTTTTATGTGTATGTGGGAACGGAACGGGAAACACCAATCTGGATTTCTTTTTTTTAGTCACCTTCACCAAGCCACCCTATACCCCTAAATTTAGTCCTCGTTAGGAGCAATTTTAAATGATATCAAAATGCGAAGTCGAAATCGAATCAATACTATATTATATATACATTTCTCTTTCCCCATAGCTGTGGACGATAATATATATCACCAGATTTGTAAATGGAATTGGAATTGGAATCTCTTTCGTATGAATTGATCAGTTGTCGAAAAATGGAAAAAAAACCCTTTTCTTTGTTTGTTTTTCCCCCCTCCTCTGTGTCTTCTAGAAAGCTGAGTGAAGCGGATGACGATGACCATGACCATGACGACATTATTTATTTTTATCGAACGAACGCGCGGGGTGTCAGTGTCATTCTTCTCTTCTCTTCCCCGCAGGACTTGTACTGTACAAAGGTTTACCTAGGTAGGTACCGTAACTACCTAATCTGGAAATAAATTGAATTGCCGATAGTTAGTGGACATAAGTACTAATGGAACGTTCTCCTTAGGGGGACCAGAACCACTGGATCGTACTGTACATGTACATTACATACCTAGGACTCAGGGGGAAAAAAAAATCAAACCAGTAAATAAATAAATAATCTTTCCTTTTTCGTCTATTTCTTTCTTTCACTTTTTTCCCTCTTTTTTTTCTTTTAATGAACCCCCACACCACATTTAATTGATGAAATTGCCCGATGAGTACGGAGTGAGGAGGGAGAAAAGGAAAGAAAAGGAAGAAGTAAGTGACGTTGTGCGATCGATCGCAATAGAGAAATAAAATACCACGACATGACATGACCACCATACACTGAGTGAAATCGCTAAAAAAAAAAGAAAAAAAGCTACCGACCAACCAGACAGAAAAGGGAGAGAAAAAAAGAGAGGGAGAGAAATCCCGATTTCTTTGTTTGTATGTAATGTACAGTAGATTATAGTACAAGTAATGAGATTGATTGACTGGGTATAGTGCTTATCATCCATCATGGTGCAAAGAAAAAAGCGAAAAGAGAAAGAGAAAGACGCAAGCTAGCCAGCATGCAGAACCAGCATAGGTAGAAGACAACCAACCCAGAAAAGGAAGAAAAAAAAACACACCACACCAAAAAAACAACCTACAAGACCGGCGCTTCCCAATAATCCCGCTTGATCTTCATCACGGCCGATTGCTTATGCGGAAAACTGACTTCGCCTTCTTTGTAGAAGCCTGCGTCTCGCAGGTATTTTATCAATCTGGGAAAATCGTTAGGATTGAAGACGACAACAAAAAAAGGAGAGGGAATGGGGAGACCTACTTCTCATTATCAACCCGCGGCTCGAGCATCACCGTCTCCGTCCGCAGATCAGCCAGCCAGCAGTAATGCACCAGCGCGCTGAGCCAGATCGCGACCCGGTGAGGACCGCGGAATTCCTGCTCGCCTACCAGAACGTGCAGGCCACGGTCGTAATTGCCCACGTTGCCGCCTAGCAGCCGCCCCAGGCGGTCTTCCTTAACCCAGTAGATCTCAAAGTATCCGAACGGCTTGCCGTCCCAGCATCCGAAGACGGGGAAGCTGTGCCGACTGGTCAGGCCGTTCCGAAGGAATGCTTCCTGCTTCGAACGAGGACCTGCCTCCCCCCATGCCGCATTTACTCTGGGATCGTTCATCCACTTGTGCAACAAGTCCAGGTCCGACGGTCCCGGAGGCGGGCTATGAGAACATGGCACCGCGAGAGAACAGGCTGAAGACGGCGAGCGGGAGTGATCCGTACCCCGTACTTGCTGTGTAAGCACGGGCACGCGAAACGAGAGATACTGTCCGACACTGGGAATATACCGCGCATAGAACGTCTCGCCCTGGTGGGGTGGTCGTGGCCGGATAGGATGCCGGATGCCATCGGTGAATGTGTACTGCATGGGTGCCGGAGGATAGTACGTGGGGAGGTGACTGCTCGAGGTGTATGGCCCGGAAGATACACAACCGGAGGTGTGCATGGGAGGCTCACTTGGTGAGAGGGCGCTCGTCTCGATGAGACGATCTGGACTGGGAGAGGACGGTCTGGAATTATACGGCGAGACGGACGGCGAGGGCGGATTCGCCGGCGCGATGCTGGCTGGGGTCAACGTGAAGATGAATATCCGCGGATCTAGCTGCCAGAAACTGCGCCGGCTGGTAAACATACGCTCCCATCCGGTCGAGTCGAGCCCAACCGACGAATCCTCGTTTGCAATCAAGCCCATGCGCTCCAGCTTCTGCAGCAGATTGCGGCCCTTGAAGATTCCCTCCCGTTTGATATTCACTCGCCATTCTCCCTTGGGCCTGCCAGTCACCGGTGTGTTGGCAGATGCGTCTGTCGTGAGGTAGAGATTGGGCTCAGGCTCGTGGAAGTACCACCACAGCGTGGCCCACAGCATCATGGCGATTTGGCGGGTGGGGGAGCTTGGGGGTTTGAAGTCATTGTTGGAGGGATTGCTGATGGACGAAATAAAGAGACAATCATTGCGAAGGGTCGGTCTCTTGAAGCGACAGATGCGGACCTTGCGCTCTGGAGATGCGGCTGGAGCTGCAGCTGGAGCTGCGGTCTCAGGCGGGGACGACGCCGTGGGGGGAGGTAATTTGACGTTGGAGTCGCTGTCATCGCATGGGGAGTCATACGATGATGCTTCCTCCTCAGGCACCTCGGTGTGGATGACGATTGTCCAGCCGGGAGGGAAGGCAGAATTGTGGATGTTCATGTCGTTGGACTTGAAAGTGACCCCGCCAAAGACGGGAGTCACACTGAACGTTTGGCCGTTTGGCAGGTAGCATGTCTGGGAAGGCATGTTGGCAGATTGTCAAGAATTAGCTTGTCTGCAGATCATAACATAAAGGAAGTGATCAGAAAATGGCAGTGTGAGGTAGGGAAAAAAAGCAAAAAAAGAAAAAAAACAAGAGAAATGGGGATATCAAAGCGATCGCGGGGCAATATCGAGGGGTGAATGCGGAGTAACAATAAAACAGATGACGGCAACCAATCAGTCAGCTGTCAGAGCAGCTTTACTGGCCACGCGACCTGTCGTCTGTCTCTTAACTGAGGAAATAAACCAGGCAGACGTCCAGAGTCAAATATTTAAGTAAAAAAAATCAATGAAGAAAATCACTCAACCTAAGACAGCCGGCATCACCCCACGCAGATCCCCGTCATGGCCTTCCAAACAGTCTTCTAGAATTTTTCCTTTTTTCTAGGTTTTTACTCCTGTGGGAAATAGGTGATGGGTGCTGGGTTTTAGGGTTGTTTGTGTTTGATCCTTTAGGGGGCCAAAAGAGAGGGCCATCCTGACTAACTACAATAAATCCATTAGCTAGCACAGAGTACTCCGTACTCCGACTACATACGTAATAATGCGCCGGAATGTTAGGTATAGGGCCGGGAAAAGTTCGCCCCCATAGCGGAATGCTATGGCCCTGCTTATGGCTCTGGCCCTATGGGGGCGATGAACCGTTGAATTGCTGTATGGGATTAATGTGATATGGTACGCAGTCGCCATCCAGTTATACCATCACAATGAGTCGAAAGCGACAAATGAGGACGAGTTGTCTAGATATCTGGAGAACATACGATGGGGATAGAAGAAGAGCGTGGTCTTGATCTTTCTAATAACAGGGATATCTGTCAAACCACCACGGCTAGGATAAAGCCTTTTAGTATAGGGAAGCGCCTTAAATCCCTCTTTCTGTTGGAATTCATATATTAAGGGGTGGAAGATCTAATTCTAATAGGGGTTAGTCATAATCTGGAACTCCTAGTAGTCTGGTCTTTCTGAGAATTTTACTTGTCTTCAGCTTAGAAAGATAGAATGCAGCTTGAATCCTCTTAATATTTGCATCATAGTCGCTACTAAACTGACTTTTGGCTTTGTATAATACAAGTACTGTGCAAGACGTAATGAGTGCCTGCAATTGTAAAGCCTCAGATACGCAGCAGGCACTACCATCATATCACCGTCTCCAGACTGTCCAACTTCTTCTCACCGCAGTGCTACGGCCTGCTCGCTTAAGCCTCCCGACTCAGAATATCCGAGTCACCAGCGTCCAGGATGGCCATAGTGGAGCAGCGGAAGAGCTTCCCACAAGCCGTTCCAAGCTCGATCTATCAATGAACACCGTTAGTAAATTCGCTCTCCAGGATCCCTTAAAAAGGTGATCCCTTCTCTGAGCAACATCCGCTCTCCAAAGTCACTTTTTATTTTTAATAACAAGAAAAAATAAAAAGTGACTTCTTCTCTGAGCAACGGAGCTGCCAACCAGCTCGATACACACGGTATCTAGGGTGGTTGTGTTTGCGGGAGGATGCATATGGTCAAATACGTACATTGTTGCCGTTGAAGTGGTGCACAGGGACCTTGGCGAGCATAGCATAGTCTATTCGCTATTAGTCTGGTCTCTCACTGTCAAGTTGCGGGTTCACGTACATTCAAGCTCAGACTTGCGAAGCGGAGGGCAGTTTCCCGCAATAAGGATCAGCTTGGCTTTACCGGAGCGAAGAGTCTTCAACGTCGACTTCGATCCCATCGTCACTGGAAGACAAAACAGGTCAATGGCTCTTTTTTTTCCCTTCGAAGTCGCACTGAGACTTACCCTTGCCAGACTTCATGACAAGAGCAAGCCGCGAATTGATCGTGTCTCCGCTTTTCTTGACTTTAGCCATTGTTGAGGTAGTAAACTGGTCGAAAGATAACTAGACTGGTGAGAGGTTGGCAGTGATGTTGAAAAGAGCTTGAGGAGAGATGGTCAGGTGAAGTAGACACGAAAACAGGACACAGATTGAGTTCTGTAGACACAGATGAAAATGTGTGCGATTATCGATATGATAAGAACGGGTTATGATAAGAAATAATTAACTAGGTAGCCGAGTTTTGTGCTGCTGACTAAGTGATTAGCCGTGAACCAGATTGGGAATAATTGGAATCATGAACTAGTATCAATAAGGCTTAGCCCTCGAGGTCATCCTGGTCCTTCCATTCGTGGAAATACTGTACATCTGTTCATGTTGCTTATTATTCGCAATTCTACTACAGTATCGAAAAATCAGCTGGCCAGATAAGACTGGTGATAGAAAAATTGGAAACAGAAACGAATAAATAAACACAACATGCTCTATTAGCAAAAGAAAAAAGAAAAAAAGAAAGAGCGCAAATCATGAAATGTCCATGTGTTCATTGATATACATCACGTCTCTTTGAAAGAGTCCCTGACGTTACGTACTTCTATTACACCCTAGGATCGTTCAACTTGTCGCGCCGCATAATACCGATACGACCTCGTCGTCTTGACCCGGAGTCGCTTGCCATCATATATGAAATAAAACGTCCCCAGCAGGACGACGGTCATCAGCACGCCAATCGTCACGTAGACGTTCTTCATCCCTACTTGGTTAATCCAAGGAGTCAGGACGAAAACGAAGATTGTGCTGATGAGATTGCGCGTGAAGGTTACTCCGACGAGGGCGTCGGCCACGACCTAGAGTTAAATTACCTTAAATTAGCAATGATGTCAGGAGGGGTTAGGGATGTGTATACCTCTGTATAGGCGTCTGCGATATACGTCAGGGCGATGCTGCTAGCTGGCGCGAGACCAAAGGAACAAATTGCGTATCCCACTGCCAGAATCGGCCATGCGGCGCCGTCGTTCAGACCGATGCCAAACATGAAGAGGCCGGCAGGGACAAAAGGAATGAAGGCCGCTATGACCCATAGCCGCATTTCAGGCTCGTAGATGCCGTCATTCCGCTCTGCAAGGAATATGATCAGCCAATCGCTCAATGGTCCACACACGAGGACACCAAGGGTAGTCCCGATCCACGGGGGAAGGCTCATCAGGCCGATCTGCGCGGCGTTGAAGTTGTACGGTGGCAGCGTCATCCAGGATGATAGGGTGGTGACCTGGACACAAGAGACGGCCAGCATTGCTCCGTAGACCAGAGACATGAAGAACACCGCGGGGATGGTGAACAAGATGATGAAGGGCTGGTAGCTATGGCGGGCAAAGTCACGGAACGAGCTGGGGGACGAGGACCACAGCGCGAGTCGTTGCCAGTACGTTTTCTGTGGAATGGTCGGATCGATTGAAATAGAAGTCACTCCGCTGTTGTCAGGGCCCGTTTCGACCTGCTTTTCCTTTGGATCTGACATTTTCGGCTGGGATTCCTCATCTTTCTTCTTCAATCTGACAGGCATCTCCTCTTGAGTCCCTGCCAGGGAAATCCCATCAACGACAACCGCTCTGGAGAACTTGGTCTCCTCGTACAGGAACAAGAAGGCCACGAGTCCTGCGCTAAACAATATCGCATTCCACCACCAAACCCAACGCCAGCCCTGGGAGACAGTGATATATCCCGCTGCGAGAGGCGCCAGCGACCCTCCAATGTTCGCGCACCAGACATAGATGCTGTTCAGGCGTCCTCGTTGATGCACAAAAAACACATCGACAACGGTCATCTGCACCATCACCTCGGCCAGCGCTCCGAGAAGACAGCTGAGGGCGTTCACCAGCATGAGGTCCGCCACCGTCTCCAGCTTGGCGGACCAGACGGATATGGCAAATTGAAGCGCCGTGCTGACGATGTAGACAGGGCGTCGGCCGAATTTGAGCGCAAAGGGGATCAGCATGAACGCCCCGATGGCGAGGGTTCCGCACCCAATGGCGTAGCTGTCGTTGAGAATCTCATAGCTGAATCCCAGCTGAGTATTCATTGGGCCCCAAGTCGGAGTTGCGGCGTCAATACTGAGGGAGTCAGCATAGAACCAAACCGAACCGAATTCGGGTTTTTAGTACGTACAACGCAAAGACCATGATAGCATAGTACGACACAAGCGCAAAGTTGAGATATTTCCGCCAGTTCGGCCAATTCTGTGGCAGAATTATCAGATATTTTCCGGGACGAGTATGGTTATGGTGCCTTACCAACGGATCATTGGGATCTCTGCTGGGTCGAGGCTGCAGGATAATCTCATGTTTTCCCGGTCTCTGGAGATCTGATGAAGTGCATATAATAAGCCCGCTGCATCAGATGAACCACGGCAGTCATTTGTTTCGGCAGATTTACCTTCCAATCTGACCGTGCCTGGCGGCCAAGCCTCGCCATCTTGCTGTCCAGCCACACGCATTATTATGTGATCGTCTCAGAAAGTAACTAACCAGGTGTTATGTGCGAAACAAAGCGATACAATAAGATACAATGAGATTTGAGAAGTGGCATTTTGAAGAGATCCTCTATACTGTAGTAAATATCTATCTATACGATACAACCGGCTGATAATGCTGATAAGCAACGGCATTCTTGTTTTGATATGCTCCCCAGCCAGTCCAATAAGCTACAGGTGATAAAGAGAGAGACCAGGGTAAACCAAGACTAGAGTACAGACTGCAGGAGCGTCGGGGATTAATTAGTGGCGGGCGATAAAGAAGTACATACATCGTTTTGATATCGGATGATGTCTTTCCCGACCATGACTTCATTTTGTCATCCGTCAACATTTATAAGAATGACAGCTCTGGGTCTGATCTGTGCATCCCAATTTAATTTTTTTTCTTCAGCACCTACGTACAGGCTAACTAACTGATCACCAGTTTGACTGCTTGTTTGGGGTTAATGAGAATAATATCTCTGTGGCGCGCCATGTAATCGGGACCAAAGTTTCAATTTTGTCAGAGCAAGTGCAATGTTGATGATGAGATTAATATACCTACATATGTACAGTACATACTTCAGTAGAGAGGAAGAACACTCTAGAAAATAAAATGGGAAAGGTAACCTATTTTGCATTTATTTTCTGAAATAACGGGTCGGCCCGAGCCGGTGATATCTAAGTTGGTTGAACTACGATACGAAGGCTAGGTACCTGTTAACATCACTCATTAAGCCTGCCATTCATTCATATAGAAGAGACTATTGCATCCCTGCTTCTTCCAAAGCTGCCTCTGAGAGCTTCAAATCTTGGCTTTAATTTCCTTTATTATATATAGCCTTCTTTCTTCGTCTATATACCAGTATCTAGGTATGAAATAAGCACCTATTTGGCTGGATATAACCCTATTCTTTAGTTCTTAAATCCCAAATAAAATACCTCCAATTAAGAATTGTGACGGGCTATCCTGTAACTGGGTATGGTAGCTACAAAAGGCGGGTCTCTCGAGAGATAGGGAGAAAAGGAAGAAGAAGAGGAAGAAGAAGAACTGGAGTGACTTTGTACTGGCTATACTGGCTATATATAATCCTGTGGTTTATGTACAGCTTTTCTTTTTCAGACATCTTTCTGTTCACATACACGGGTTCAGATTCAGTTCATCATTTCTTCCCACCAGTATCTACCTACGACTGGCTAATCGGCGTCACTCCCGGATAAAACGACGTCGGGATAGTCGGGATAGGAATCGGCTCCGTCGTGCCAAACCCCGCTGTCAAATCCGCTGCCATCGTCGGCGCAGCATAGCCTGAAGGAGGCGTCGTCTGCCACTGCGTGACGACCGCGTAGGAGGTATAATCGTCGCTCGTGTCGAGACAGAACCCGGAGCCGTACGCGCTTTCGCACTCCAGCCACTGCTCGTCGCCTGTTTCGGTCCACATGGCGAAGTTCTCGATGACGATGTCGGTGCAGGGTACGGCGTCCGGGCAGATCACCTTGATCGGCCCGCGGAGAGCGCCGTTGGCCTCGGTGCCTTTCCAGTTGGTGAAGGTGATGTTGGTCAGCTGTACGCCGTTGCCGCTGACGGGGGTCATGCCGGACCAGTGGCTGTCGATGTTGAGGGAGTAGGCGTTTCCATGCCCTAGAAAAAAACGTGGTTAACACCGACGCCCTTTCTTTGCATCGTGAACGGGTGGGTACTCACCTATGAAGTTCTGGAAAACCACATTGGAAAGCGTGCCATTCCCGCCATTGCTCTTGATCATCATCATCTGATTGGACGCCCAGGTATAGACGTTATTGTACAGGATATTGCTGACATTGACGTCGGCACCAAGGGAGCCTATCGCACACCCACCGCTCCTGTTGCAATAGATGTCTTCTACCAGGATATTCGAGGCGGGAGACTAAACATTCATCAGTCAATCAGTCCGTCGACTTTTGTACAGAGAAGGGATCTTCTTACCTTTACGGTGACACACTCGTCTTTGTTCGTCACTTCCACCTGGAAGCATTTAGTATGAACCGGACAGCAAAGCCTATTATAGATAGATCTGATGGATGGATTCTCACATCATGAACCCAAATATTAGTCCCCCAAACATCAATCCCATCAAGCCCCCCCTCATCCCCTCCACGAATCGCCATATTATACACCTCTCCATTCGAGCACGTGTCCATGCTAAAATGGAACGAAGGCGAATCCGTTAACGCAATATTATGAACCGAAAAGTGCGACACCTCGTAAAGCCGCAGGATCCGCGGCCCCGTGATGTCGCCATTCATGTGGAACAGATACCCACTGCCCTGGACGGCGCCGGCAGAAGTCGAGCTGAACAGCTCGAAATCCGTCGCGTGCTCGATGTAGATCATGTTCCCGCCGCTCGTGCCCGTGCGGTAGATGATGCCGTCGAGCTGCAGCGCCCAGGTCGTGCCGCCGCTGAGCGTGACCCATGTTGCGAGAGCGTAGTTCCCAGGGGGAATGTACACCACTCCTCCTGAGGAGCAGGCCGTGAAGGCGTCGGTTAATGGTGGTCCCAGATCAGTGGAGTTGTCTGCCACCGCGCCGTAGTCCAGCACGTTGCATGTTTTGATGCTCTGCTTGTGGGAGATTGAGGTCAATGGTCCGACGGGGCCTGAAAGCTGGGCACGTGTCAAGGGGGATAGAAAAAGGAGAGTGAAGTAGAGAAGGAGGGGGTTGAAATGCATTTTCTTTCCCTCCGAGGAAATAAGCTTAGTTCAAGTCTGACTCCTATTAGCTGAGCTGAGCTGATATGATGTGCAATTCAATTCAGTCCAACTCAACGCTGTCTTGAAAAGAAAGAGAACTCTTCACACAATTGCTGATCCTCAAGAATAAATTCATGGAGGGGATCCATCTCCATCTAAGAAGCTACCCTCTACGAAAAGGCAAGTTTATACGGGTTTCTCCACGCTGATAAGGGGGATCTTCAATAACGAAAGCGGAAATTGCCCGTATACTAACGGATTAAATTGATAATGTTAATATATGGATATACTAAATACTCCGTATGGAGACACATTAGAAGCGTCGTAGACAGGTGGGGTCTGCTGACGAAGGGAAGCTTGGCTGGCGGGACAGTGCTCGATTGCTAACGTAATTCGTGGAGAAACTATATTAAAGAGAAAAAAATAAAATAAAATAAAATAAAAAGGCCGACTCCGAACGAAACATTTGGTGTAGATGACAATCTTATTTAAATGTTTGATTGATGGAGCTCGAAAAGGAGAATGAATCTGGGGCGGCAATGGCAATACAACAGGCCTGGCGATGAGCCAGCCGGTCACACGACAACAGCGTCCGCCGTTCAGGCTGGAGAACTGATTACAGAGTACGGTAGCAAAATAATGATGACCCGATTGATCGTTATAAAACTCTCATTGCTAACCTATTATTAATTGTAGTACATCCACCCTACCGTACACTTTTCCTTTCACGCACACAATAATTACGCCAACCCATATTATCGATGGCGACAAGGGTAACCAAACATAAGAGATATACCACAGCAGGACAATAGAAGGAAATATCCATGGAAAGAAAGAAACATCAAAAATTCTCTGGCCAAATAACGACAACGCCCTGCCCAACGCTATGATGCAAACGAACAAAGAAAGGCAAGTAGATAGGACGGGTGATAGAAAGGAGAATCGAGCAAGCAAAACGCGTATATGACACGCTGCATGCACCAGGAAAAATGCACCAGCAGGGATCATTCAGAAACACGGGCGAAGGGGAAGAGAGAGGCGGCCGTTAGACTAGCATGGTAGTGCTGTGTCCATGCCAGCATTCCGATGTCCAATCATGTATGTTCCATTCAACCAATCCTAGTCCCGCCACCATGCCGACTAACTCCGTGGAACCAATTCCCTGAAACAGAAATAAGGACGATGTAGAAACACACAAAAGAAAATGTCGCCGAGGCCAGCTCAGACAGGTCGATGTAGAATTAGTCTATGTTGGAGCGTGTGGTTTTTTTTCTTTCTTTCTTTCATTTCAGTGGAGCTCAGCTAAGCCTGAGGTCGGCCGATGCGACCGCCCATGTATGCCCCAGCAGCAGAAGCAAAGAACCTTGCCATCAAGCCGCCGCTGCTGCCGCCCATGCTGCCCGTCGTCTTGATCTTTTTGCTTGGCTGTGAGGTCGTGGAACCGATCATGGCCGGCTGCTGCTTTGGCTGAGGATGCATAGCCTGGATGTTCACATAGCTGTAGCTCAGGGCGGAGCTTGCCGGGCTGGCGTTTTCATCCGCTACAACGACGTCGTCCCCGGGGGCAGAGGAACATGTGCTCACACTGGCGGGTGTGCTCCGCGAGCTCGGAGCCAAGCTCGAAGAACGGGACGACGGGCACAACGAGTTGTGAGTGTCCGCGCGAGACAAGCCTGGGACGTCCTTGACGGAAGGAGGCGAAATCGACCGATTGCTGCTCCGATACGACGACGGGCGTCGGCGATGATAAGGGCTGTAGCGCTCGACATCATCGGAAACCGACAGCGGCGAGTCGTGGCTGCCTGTATTCGACGACGAGAGATGACTGTGCTGGACACGTTTCTGGGAAGCGCCGTCCCGTCGAATCTCGCCTCGCATCTCCTGCTTCTGACGGCGCAGGCGAGCGGCAAGGGCCTCCGCAGAAGCATTGAGACGCCACCATTCATGTTGGAGGGGGTTCAGTGCATCCTGCGGCTCTGGCATCTCGTATCGCTTGCGGATCGGAGCCAGAAAGGGCTCGAAATGCTCAAAAAGGTCCTTCTCCGTAACACGGGTATCCCAGTCGAGAAGGAATAGGAGCTGGCGTTCCATGAGATTAACCTCCGCCAACGAGAATCCAAAGCCATCGTATCCCCTCACGGCCGTATACCGTGCCCAGTGTTTGTTCTTGGGACTGGAGTCGTTCAAGTTCTTGGCAGCCAGGATCAGAGAGGCCAGGAAGATGCGGTGAACGGTACAGCGCATGCCCTTGGCGACTGGGGGAAGACGAGCCCGTAACCGGGCGAGGTAGACCAGCGAAGTCATCAGAGTAGGCACCTGCACCTGTGACCGCTGAACGAGAGAGGCGATGAAGATCTCCAGCGGAGGAAGAGGAGGCAGGTTGTCGGAACCGTTCAGGGGGGGAGTGCTGGGAGGTGTGGGCTGCCCATGCTGATTGACGGATGATGTGGTCACATGGGGCTCGCACCGGATGACCTTCGATGCTTGCTGGGCGAGATGGGAGATCATATCCCGTGAGACAGGACGCATCACGAACTCGTTCAGAGCCGCCCTGTTGAGGGACTGCGTTGTAGCATCCATCTGATCGAACATGTTGGTGTTGTTGTGTAGGACTTCGATGAAATGGAATTTGCCCTAACAAATTCCGCCGCGCGGAAGAGGTAACAAATCAAATTAAAAAAAAAAGGGAGTCAAAGAGTGTCTCCCTCTCTTCAATTCTGGGGAATAAATTTTTTTTTTCCTCCGTGATGAAAAAAGGTGGCACCCTTGTTGGAGGTAATAAAGGGGGAAATGGTGAATGAATAATGAATGGCGTTGTAGTGAAACGATTGTCACCTCTGTTCGGTTTCCAGAGAGAAAAGCCGTGCAAGACCGAAAGGCAGGTGAATATCAAGCCGGTTTGCTGCGAGATCCCGCCCAGCGAAGCAATCCGACGTGGTTCAAGAATGCTGCAAGGATAGCTGGGGTTGTCGTGTCAACAGGCAGTGCGTTGCCTATTTTAAACGAGCTTATCGATAGATCGATCTGCCGTGATCGCCCAGCCACAAGCCCCAGTTTCTTTCTTGATTTTTTCTTCGGCCGGCCTCCGTTTCGACGGATCGACTTTTTTGGAAAATGACGGGACAATTCGCGGTCTTGGGGCAGGTCTTAGGTCAGAGACGTGGGGGCGAAGGGTCGATATACCGGAAGGTGGCTTGTCACGACAAAATAATGGTATATTATTAAGTAATGAATGCAAGACAAAGCGAAAGAAAAATTAACTGCCAACTGCCAAAGAGAACGAGAGGAATTACAAGAAATCTGGGAGGAGTTTATAATGAAGCAACAATTAAGCTGGAGAAGGTCCAACTGAGAGCCGCGGTGCATGTGGATGAGCCTCGTGAAATGCGAGGCCACAGGGCAGATAGTTATATGTACAGTACCTTCATACACACAACGGCCATCTACAGAGTACCGACAGCAGATCCTCGCCCATGACCGGCCACAGGGTTTGCCCAATCCAGGGTGGGCGGTTGGTGGCTGCCCACCAGCGCTGCAAGGATTCCTCGCGACCAGTTATCGGCTGTGGGGAGACAAGACGCCAGATAGGCCGCCGCAGGGGGCTGCATACCGAGCGAGCGTGTCGAGCAGCGTCGTAGCGCGCGATTCGGATCCAGGAACTCGCACGTCGATACAGGGCCGCGATTCGCGGTCCCAAAAATGGAATGCTTGCTTCATCGGGAAAAGAAGGGGCATCAAGACGTTTCTAGGCTAGCAGAAGAAACAGACCAGAGCCAAAAGACGAGAAGGACGAAGGACTTTGAACAAGCCCTTGTCGTCCCGCCTGTTCCTCGCGTTTCGCCCAGCAGAGTAGAAGTTCGAACTGAGCAGTAGCTTCCTCAACGGTTCGTCCGTGCTAGTTGCCATTTTGAGGACACGCGAGGGCGACCAATCGTCGGCGGCAGGCGGCCCTGGGCGTCAATCATCCGCGACACCAAAGGCAATCGCGTTCTCAGGACGGCGTCATGCGAGGGGATGCTGTGGCTAGTGAGTCCCCGCCATCTGAGTCAATCTGACTCAATCACCTGCCAAGAACAAGGAACTGCTGTTCCCCAGGTTATGCTATTGCAATTATTGAATTACAGGCCCTGCTGCCAGCCCTTTCTGGCGTCGATCTGTAGAGGACGACGCGCACAGCAACACGTCTGAACCGTCCCTAGAACACGAACCTTGTATCTACACTACCAGCTCGAAATGTCTCTGCCTAGCATCGCCGAGAAAGGCAGGCGCTCTCCCTCAGCCTCACAGTACACGCGTATCATATCTCAGCTGCGAACTACATCCTTCATAACACTCATCCATTATTCTGCGTTATTCATTCGGTTTTCCATTCATTCTTGGCTGATGTTCAGACTGATACTGTCGAGTCAGTCCGCATAATACGAAAGTTGTTGCTTCACGATGAAGCGTACCCAGCCACAGTCCACTAGCCCCCAACACGACGGACCACTCTATATTGAAGCGCCTCGAAGGATGCAACAAATAAGAATCCAGGGAAGTAACACAGTACGTCATAGGGTCGCATTTACAACATCAATCGCACATGGTCGTCACCCCTTGTCCCGGTTTCTCCGATCGCTAGTATCTAGGTTTCTACAAAAAAATTCTTATTCGACCCCCACATACAACCCAGCGTTTGGACTTGGGGATAGGTAGAGCCCTGTTTGTGAAAAAAGATCCATTTGTCTACTTTAGTCTCATCCCTCGATTGTAGGAGCTAAGGGACACCCAATAGCTACTTCTCCTTGAAACAAACCAGCGTACTCCGTACTTTGTCTCCTACGATGAGCTTGGTGGAGCTCCTTTCTTATCACCGTCCGTTTACTACGGGAGTGCCCTGTACTTCCTATACGGAGTACCCGTACCTATGCAACGGTCCTTGACTCGTTCGCTCTATAAACAGCAACAACTAACCAAATGTAACTAGAATTATCCCTAGCTAATCTACGATCTAACGGAAGGATGCCATTGTGACAGGATCTAAAAATGACAACGACATTGACAGTGTTCTACAGTATTACTTCGAGCATCAAGCTCCCTGTCTGACAGGCGCCAACAGAAACGTCCGTTTGTTGCTTTGTGATGCTTGTTGTGCGATCTGGGCGCCTCAGTAAGCGCCCGCCAACGACTCCCAAGCAGGGGTCAGCGCTACCGTTGGATCCCCTGCAGCGCTTACGGAGCCTCCGTGACGCGTTCACTACCCCACTTGATTGGCCCAGGAACTTCTAGGGCTGGCAGGCTGCTAGGCTTCTCCAATTCTCGACGCTGCGTTCCTGTCAACGTCAACGATCTCTTCTTATTTTTAGGTAGAGTTATTCTTAGTATTCTTAGGACGGTGACGTGACGTGGTGTGCACTGTGCAGTACGTAAAACTAAAACCCCATGTATGGACGCGATGCGACACATAAAACGGATTCCTAACTTTAAAAGTTTCCCATCTCGGACAAGGCTACTACTCGAGTGACAGTCAGATTCACAACAACAATAGTTTCATAATGGCTTGCTTGTGTTTTCAATTGGTGCGAAGATATAAGAAAAGGGGCATCAGCGTATCGCCCTCGTCCTCTTTTTTTTTACCCTCTGTTCCAGATTGGGTCGATGGAGAGACTCCAGTCTTACCTTAGGTAAGAATCTGACCTACCTAGGTACAGTACGATGCCCCCTTCTATGGGCAACCCTATGGTATCGTCTAGTTCGGAGTCTTCTTTTTTTTTCCTCCTTTTTCTCTTCTTCCTTATTTCTCCTTGTCATTTGCCGTGTTACTTAATTAACTCGTTAGTTCTGGCTCTTGTAAAAAAGAAAAAAGAAAGAAGTCAACTTTCTATTTCCATTAATCTACCACATTTTTTTATTCTTATTGCAGCTCATATGCCACCACTTAGCTTCTGAAGATGCCCAGGAAATTAACTAAAGCAGATAGAGATGTACGATAGCATAAGAGGGATTTTAATTAATAATAAGTCTGTTCTCAGCTATAATATAGTTTTTTTTTTAAGAGCTTAATAATGCCACCAGGTGCTGTAATAAATAGTAGAAGGATTAGAAAATATATAGACCCTATCTTCTATTATAGGCCTCTCTTAGTTATAGGAGGCGGATCGTTTAGTACTAAGAACTTACTAATACTGCCTCTTTGCCTCTAGTTACTATAAGGACCATCCAGGTACTAATTAATATCTGTGACCTAGGTAACCCCTAGGCCGCAAAGCTTATGTCATCTTCCTTGTCAGTCGGAACTGAAAGCGGAGGTAGAAACGTTCATGTAAGCCAAGCACGATCCAAAGGGAATGAGAAGAAAACCGAATAAGCAGTAGCTTTGGTTTTGAGAGAGAGGAGGGAGGGGAAAATACACTCCTTCATCTCCCTCCCAATTTAAGACTTAGGCATACTAGAATACATCTAGCTGGAACGCATATGTATTTCAAAGTTGACCAGGCATTCCACACTGGTCAGCCTTCAGTCCTTTTCAACATTCTGACTGGAAAAGGTGCTCGAATAGATCAATAAGCCCATGTATTGTACCACCCCCAGAAAAGCATGATATCATTATAGTAGCCATGCCATTTTGCGTAATGTTGCCCCGTATGCCAAACACATCTTCTTTTGAGGTTTTGACTCGGTTTATGAGGCCGGGCTCGGGTTCATCTGCAAAACGAGACAGACACTTAGTCAAACTGCTCCAGGACCAGTCCACAGTAGTATGTATACCTTCCGCTTGCCACCAGTCAGAGTAATGTTAACAAATCGGCGGGTGTAAAGGATTCTCTTATAGGCGCGTCCCTTCGGTTTCTTGGGCTTCTCGGCTTTCTCGACCTGTTATACCGACTACCATTAGCACGTTTTGGAATGTACAACCATACAAACTACCTAGGAAAGGCCTTACCTTTGGCGTTGCCGCCTTGACTTTACCCGCACGAGCCAGCGATCCGTGAACCTTACCCATCTTGAAGTTCGACTTCCTAGAGGTACTGGTACTTCAACGAAAAGATGGAAGCAGGTATTGACTGACTGGGATTTGCGTGGCTAGCAGTCTGAGAAGATGAGGTAGATGCCACTTTCACTACTCCGTAGTGGTTTGTGGGACCTGTTTAGCGAGGATCTCGGGCTGGATAAACTATCTTCCTGGTACAGCGTTGTCCCAGGCTTAGTCCTCTGTCAGCCGTTCCACGTGACTTAGGTGGCTTACCGCCTACGGCTTTCGGAAATACAGACGCAGCTTCTTGGTGGAACGTCTGAGGCGCAAAAGGTGGCACCATACAATCTCCGGGATCTACAGGCTTTCCACCAAAACTTTTGGTCATGTGTACGGAGTACTCTGTACGGAGTAGAATTGCCAGGTGCATGATGGCAAAGCCCCGCCGAGGTGGGGTAACACATATATATTACTCGTAGTTCCCCTTCGGACCTACGTCTAGTGCCGGAAGAACTCTACCACGTTATTAGTCTGTGGTCTGAGCGGACCACACATACCCTTTGATTAGGGTTTACCCTATCCAACTTAGTCATCGTATATACCCCAGGTGTTCAAAGGCGGCTTGCCTCTAGCCCTAGGAAGGAAGGGGATATTGACAAATTGGTTGTCTCTGGATAGTTTATCTAGGTAGCTAGCTACCTAGGTGCCTACCTGTTAGGTGTCTCAGACAAGCTCCTCCTTATTACCTCATAGGACATTTTGAGTAGCTTACATCGGCAGAAGTGTCAATCTGACTCAGCAGTAAGCACCTCCTAGAAACGTGGGGAAGTAACATGTGACTCCAGTTCGGCGTCTCCGTATGCACATAGACATGCCTAGATAGATAGGAGGTATTCCAAGTAACTACCCCTGCACTGGACAATGCTCCAGTCTACCTACGGCGCTATGAGAATACCACATAACCCTGCAAAGGACCGATAGTACTAGTTAGTGATAGCTCACTACTTAATAATCCGTTCTAATACTTCTAACAATAAGACTATCATAGTACCACAAGAACATTGAATTATCTACGGAGTAATCTGTGTAAGCCGTAATTAAATATAACTTCCTTACTGGAACAGAGCCAAGAATCCATCCACAAAGGCCGTAAAAGGGACAGAGTATCAGCCGTCACTTGGCAAGACATTATATTCAAGGCAGTCAGGGGAGGTTTCTGCTCCTTTTTTCACTCCTAGTAGTAAGTAATACCTACCTAGGTACCTGTACTCTAGTAAGTGTTGAACCACTGTGTTATACAGGAGTGTCAATTTGAACACGTGATAAGATTGATTGGTTTCCAATCCTACCAGGAGAGCGACAAGGATCCCCTGCCCTACATTCCAGGATTCAGGAATTGTTTTAAAAGGAAAAAGAAAAATTGGAAAGTTTTCTCCGCATTGAATGCTTAAGAAAATTTTTAGAGGAAGATGGTTTACTTGCCCCTTCCAAGTCCAACGCTTGTAATGCGATTTGGTTTCTCTTCTCTTCTCTTCTCTTCTCTTCTCTTCTCTTCTCGAACTATTTTCTCTTATAACAATTATTTTTTTTTCCCTTTCGTTTGTCTCTTTCAGGATCCCTTTTGAGCTTCCCATAGTCGGTGAGCGTCAGCATGCACACCCAATCCAGCATGGAATATAAAATCAAGCAGAAATTCAATCAAAACTGGATTTCAAAATGTGCGGATTTTTAACACACAAGTCTTCCATATTTCCTTAAATCCTCACAGTCTCAAGAAGGATAATTATGTACTGCCTGAATGTTGAATCAATGTACTCCGGGTAAGTTGTGGTTTGGTTCAAGCCAAGCCCCGGATGAGCCCCAACAAAACTAACTTTAGCGGGGAAAGTACCCCTGATCCTGACTTGCCCGAATTCAAATTATTTTTATTTCGCTGCTTGTTGTACAGGCACGTCACTTGCTCATTTGTTTCTCAAACCACCACCACACATCCTCTCAGCCATACTGTAAAAGTCGACTTAGTTCGGCTAGTCGGCTTCAATGGCTTCTCAGAAAAAGACCAATGCGTCGCGGTCGGCGACTGGCTTCTCAACCCTCACCATCCTCGCCCTCGTCCTTGCGCTCCTCACGGCCTTGGTCGTCTATCTCGACAAGCACCTCGAATGGTTCTACATCTTCGAACCCGCACATCTACATGACCTGGCCCAGCGTGCCATTGGCGCCCATGGAAACGATACACGGGCGGTGGTGAACTACATCGTCCAGGAGCTGGATCAGAAATTGTCCGGCAAGTACTTGAACTTTGACGAGGAGTGGGTTTTCAACAATGCTGGTGGTGCAATGGGTGCGATGTATATCATTCATGCAAGTAAGTCGATCTCTGTCCCTGTCTCCTGCGACGGATACTGTGAAGGTCACAGTGAAGGTGGAATTGGAGAGGTAGATGCTAATGACGTATAGGCATTACGGAATATCTGATCATTTTCGGTCGGTAGACCCTCATCGGTTCTCTCTGTTGCATGCTCCTACTAACTCCATACAGGAACTGCAATTGGTACCGAAGGACACACCGGCCGCCACACTGCCGACGACTATTTCCACATCCTCCAGGGCACCCAGCTGGCCTATACCCCGGGATCCTACGAACCTGAGGTGTACCCCCAGGGAAGCGTACATCACCTGCCCCGCGGTGAGGTCAAGCAATACAAGATGGAGAGTTCCTGCTTCGCTCTTGAATATGCCCGGGGATGGATCCCTCCGATGCTGGGCTTTGGCTATGCGGACACCTTCACGAGCACCCTCGACTTCCCTACCCTCTGGGCTACTACCCGGATCACTGGCAGGGAGATGATCTCGAACTTGCTCCAGGGAAAGCTGTAGAAAGCGACTTATATACCAGTTGAAGTTAGAACTGTTGGAGCAGACGATCTTTTGTTGCGATCTGCATATTACCGGCAGAACTCGGCATCCGCGAGCTTATGCATCTGAGTCGTTTGAATGACTGGAATGTGACCTGTTATGCATGCTAACAATTTTAATTCTTCTTTACCCCATTTTGGGATACGGTGATGTGGATCTTATATATTTTTTTCGGCCCAAGAGACGATTTTTTGGGGACAGCAGAACTGGCAAGATGTTGTCTCGATTGTCTCTCGGGTGACCACTACTATCACCGTTGCCGAAGAAATGGCGAGAATGTGTGGCGGGTGATCTGCATGATGATGGCTTGGCTTATGCTTATGCGTTGCGGAAAGCGTTTTCTATTTTCCCGATTGCCTGGGGCAAGGGGTTTCCTTTTCTTTAACTGACTGTGAACATTATTGAGCATGTGTATAAATATAATAATTGATGTACTGCATTAATGGACAAGTGATTCACTCTGCGTATTCTCTTGGCGTCATTCAATAAACGTCTTGACTAGCTATCGCTGATCGTAGAGCGGCAGTTTCATATTCAACTAGTTCTGTCTATCTATCATATCTGGTTATTATGAGCTGGACCATTCTCTGATGCAGTCCGTTTGAACTTCCTCTCTCTCCATCCAATCGAGATGAAGTGGCATACCAGGATAATTCGGAATTATTGATGTTGATCAATGATCTTACTTAGACCTGCTGACTAAGTACCGCACGGACCAACCTCTGATGCGGCGGCGGGGAACAAAAGAGAGGGCACAAAAAAGTCTACAGAGTACAGTATCGCGTGTTGAAGCACAGTGTCAACTTGCTCACTGCTATCATGCCTCCGACGCTGTGTTTTCACTGCCAGAAGGCCAGGGCGGTCATCGTCCGGCCGAAAAACCGCCACAAGCTCTGCAAGTCCTGCTTCCTGGAAGTCTTCGAAACCGAGATCCACGAGACCATCACCTCCGCATCCCTCTTCTACCCCGGCGAACGGGTCGCGATCGGGGCCAGCGGTGGAAAAGACAGCACGGTGCTCGCCTCCGTGCTCAAGACGCTGAATGAGCGGTACAACTATGGCTTGGACCTGGTCCTGCTGTCCATCGACGAGGGGATCAAAGGGTACCGGGATGACAGTTTGGAGACGGTGAAGCGGAATGCGGTGCAGTACAACATGCCGCTTGAGATCGTGGGATACGACGAGCTCTACGGATGGACGATGGACCAGGTGGTTGCCCAGGTGGGCAAGAAGGGCAACTGCACGTACTGCGGGGTGTTTCGCCGGCAGGCTCTCGACCGCGGCGCCGCGCGTCTGGGAATCAAGCATGTCGTGACGGGCCACAACGCCGATGACGTTGCAGAAACCGTCATGATGAACCTGCTGCGGGGGGATCTGCCTCGTCTGTCGAGAGGCACGAGCATCGTCACGGACTCGGTGGCGACGGAGATAAAGCGGAGCAAGCCGCTGAAATACGCGTACGAGAAGGAGATCGTGTTGTATGCGCACCACAAGAAGCTGGATTATTTCAGCACGGAATGCATCTACTCCCCGGAAGCTTTCCGGGGTAGCGCCCGGACTTTGATCAAGGACCTCGAGAAGATCCGACCCAGTTCGATTCTTGATATTGTCAAAAGCGGAGAGGACATGGCCCTTCTGGTTCCACCAGAGATCAGCAACAGCGGGAAGTGCATGTCGGCCTCGGCAGAGGCAGACGACTACCCAGCGGGAGGTTGTGGCAGCCAGAACGGCCGATCCAGCGGGGGAGAGATGGCGGAGATGGAGAAGAAACTGGCGGAAGACGAGGCGGCACAGATGAACGAGACGGAAATCACGCTGCCGCAGAACTCTTCCACTGCTGCTGTCCCTCTCAAGAAGAAGCGCGGTCAACAACAAAAGGGAAAGCCACTGAAGCTGCAGACGATCCAGAAATGCGAACGATGCGGATACATCTCGAGCCAGAAGATCTGCAAAGCATGCACCCTCTTGGAGGGTCTGAACAAGAACCGGCCCAAAACGGCCATCGAAGTTGGAATCGAAGAAGAAGAGAGCAGCATAACGCTTATGAGGCAGATGGAGAGTATTCAGCTGACGGGATAGTCGACTACAAAACAACGTCTTATGGCTAGTCGATCGGCTTGAATTGAAGCGGACCAGACGCACATGCTGTAACTGTCACTGTGTGTGGCCGTCTGCTCGTGAAATTTAATCCTGTCACGGCAGACCTCGCCGGACCTGGCAGAGACTGGAAGGTCTAGGAGTTTCGCAGACTCTTCATCAGTTGACTCCAAACGGCCAACGCGTGGTGACAACTCAGGTCCATAACTCCCAGTGCAGAAATGTTCAAATCCGCAGAAACGGGACCAAGCCGTGGGAGCAGGTAAATAACCACGTCGGTGAGGTCATTTCCCAATCGAGGCTATCCAACAGACAGACATAGCCCAAAGCCTGCTGGGATGTACATACAGTACAAACACGCATACCCACTGGCCAGCCAACGTTACAGTTTGATCTACACTCCGTTGCCAGTGGTCTTCTCAAACGGGCTTCTTCGACATACAATGCGAAGCAAGCAAGCGTCTTGGCATCTGGGCGAAGTATGTATGTACACACATACATACATGCAGATTCAGTACTGTACACGGTACAGTATACAGATGACAGATGGAAAGATATATGCATAGAGCTACCTACCTAAGTAACTAACTTAGCTACTTAATGCAGACAAGCTGTGTTGGTTAGATGAGTCACGAATAGAATAGATTAGAAGAGGAATAGAAATAGGAATTATGTCCCGGTTCGAATTCAGTAATGGTACTGTACATACGCATCACATATGATACTATAGGTCCTTATATGACTGATTGCCTCGCTCTATTCTATTCTATTTTATCAAGAAATAAATAAATAATCTAATGAGCGCGCAGTATGCCTCGTTCGTCTTCAGTAAACTCCCAACTCTTGCTCTATTCGGTTTGGCGCAGCAAAGAGCGAATAGCGAATGTTGGCCCACCTGTTTGTGACTGGATGAATAGGGGAGACAGACGATCATGCCACAGAGAAAAACGGAGAGAGAGCACTGGGAAGAATCTTTTTTTTTCTTTTAATGATCCATCCAGTCCAGCAGAGGGAGAGAAAGGCCGGGTTGCAATCTGCCAGGATCGAATAGGATAGTAATGGGCAGGGAGGGTGGGTTATCTTCCGCTTCTTCCAAACCCGGTATTGTCTAGTTAGTCAGACGAGTCCGCTATGATTATGATTCATAGAGGTCGCGATATTGTCGTCAAGCTCAAACTCAAGTTCGAGATCGACACCAAACACAGCGTATGTTGTTATAAACCATGGAATGGACGAGCGAACGAACGGACGAACGAGGTGGAGAGGAAGAGCGAAGAAGGAAGAAGGCAGAGACAAAAACTGGCTGACTGACTTGCTTGCCGTTCGTTCGTTCGTTTTCCTGGTTTCCGGTTCCTGGTCTCATTCCTGTCGTCATGGTCGGTCGGTTGGTCGGCAGGTCATTGATCGAAAAAAGATCTGCATATGTTCGCTCATTTATCCTCTCACTCCCCCATCGATGAGGTGATGATTTGATCCCATCCATCCGTCCACTACCGGGGATGGTGTGCTCCTCTCTCTCTCTCCCTCCCCGTCTCTCCCCTATCCCCCTTAGGTAGATGGACGGATCCCAATCCATTCTATTCCCATCTTCTCCCCCTCCTAAGCCCTAAACTATATTCACTCACTCTCCCTGCTCACTGCCCATTCCCGCCATTATTATTGCTATGATTATTCGTAATCGGCAAATCCATCCCCACCCGTCTCGCCGTCAACCGAATCCTCTCCTCCTCCTCGAGGTTGATACCCGGGTAGTACCGGTCCAGCAAAGTGTTGTACATGCGCTGGGCGCGCGCATAGCGGACATACTGCTCCGTCTGCTGCAGGCGGCGGTGGAGAAGCGCAGTTTTCTCCTCGGAAGACTCTGCAGCTGCGTCAGGGAAGGAGCGGAATTGGCTGCGCAGGCGCTGCTTCAGAGGTGAGGGCGACGAGAGCGGTCGGCGAGGGAGTTCGCGAAGGACAGCGCGGTATAAGGAGCGGGCTTGGGAGGCGAGGGGTTCGGTGGTGGCCATTTTCTTTTCCTTTTCCTTTTTCCTTTTGGATCTTTTTTGAACGTGACCTGGGTTCAAGTAGATTGGAAGAGCAGGAAGGGGATTTGATCGAGTGCTAGCTAATTAACTAGTTGGGTAGGTAGTTTCTGAGGGTATCAAAAAAAAATAAATCCACTTCCATGAACTCAGACCGGGTACGTACTGTACGTCATGTGACTGTAAGTCAAAAACTCCGCCAATTCAAGATAATTCCCTACGCCTGAATAAAGTTTTGTTGATGAAGGCATGGGACATATTATGTGCATACTTTCTGCTGGAGAATTACTTTCATCCTCTCTGAAAGAAAAAACGATCTGCGAGTATGTGCGGAAGGCTTGAGAAAGACCATGCCTCGAAGAGAAGAAAGGAAAGGGGTTTCTCTCTTGAGAAAATAAATAAGCACACGAAAAAAAAAAGGTCGTCTTATTCATTTTCGTCTCCGTCAAGAGATAGAAGCGATATATACCTAGGTATGGAGTGTAGATAGATATATAATTACTAGCATACGCCCAGAAACGCCAACATGACATGAAAAATAAATAGAGAATTCAGCTTTCCTTCTCTTTCCCAAGCATAGGAGCAACAAGCAACTGAATGCGACTTTTAAGTATGTATCTACCTAATTAAAGGACTTGTCAAGACGCATGTGTGTTGTTGGATCTCTGGATAAATACAACGCGACCAAGGATCCGAAGTATATACATGAGTAAGTCTCATATTAGAATGGATGCTAAGGGGACAAAAGGACAGATAATATCGAAGATGATAAACAAAGCAATCGACAAGTCCAGCCCAGCACAATAGGCTCCTTATGGGGAATAAGATGATCGTCAATTTACGCATCGTGAAAACACATCGCACAACAAGAGGGGTATTAGTGGTCATAACAACACCAACCAAGGAGAGACAAGCCAAAACGCTCACTGTACGTCACAGTATATCTTATGAAATCAAGAGAAGGGTAGCAACTTCCCAAAGGCAGCAGAATCGGCCATGCTAGTTCCGCAACCATCCAAACTTCTTCCGTCCAGGGTCTACGCCAGCAGCAGAAGGCTCTACCTGCATACTCCGCGTGTACAGGTCCTGTACAATGATGTCAGTCAAAATGATACAAACAATATGCAATTGACTTCTGGACAAACCTCTTCATCACGCATCTTCGTATCCAGCACCAGTCGTTGGACCTCCTCGTTTTTCTGGATGTAAGGATACGGAGTCCTTTGGCTGCGTTGGATATCAAGAACCACCTCCCCCATGATGTCGAACTTCTTCCAGTTTATCCGATCCTTGTTGTCGCCGATGAACGTCTTGTTGCCTTCTTCCGCCGATACGAGATCGCGTCGATGTAGAGGAAGGAACGGGATTCGCTCCCCGAAGGAATTCTCCCAAGCCAGACGGTAGGCAAAGTGGCTTTTTTGAGTTCCCATTAGAATTACAAGCCTCATGAACTCCTTCTGTACGGAAGGGGGGATCAGTTCCCGGGTCTGAGATAGTCGCTGGACCGGTGTGCCGTTGATGCCGGCGATGACCGCGCCTAGGGAGTTGTAATTATTTTGCCGGCGGAGTTTCTGAAACAGACAAACACTCAGAGTTAGATCGACGAGCAAAAGGAAAGGGATGGCGGGCCGACGGTACTACTCACCTGGGCTATGTTCATAAATTTCTCCAGGGCCTGAGCTCGGTGCTTGGGTTTGTCCCGAAGCAATATCATACTAGCCACAAAGAAGGCCAGATGATTGAATTCCTTGATCATTCGATTCACATTCTCCAAGCTCTTGATCTTGTCCTTGTCCCCCGATATGCTGACATGACGGACGAGGTCTCGAGGCCTGAAAGAACTGTACATGATCCAGTCCATCCGAGTCAACTCTCGCGCGAAATCGTCTTCTGGTATTTCCATAAATTGTCGCCATTGGACCTTTGTTAACAAGTGTTTCGGTGTGAGTTCCAGGGTCGCCGCCTCGCGTTGAGCATTTTCGAGAGCCGCGAGCGTCGATGATGACTGAGTCAAGGTACTGACGGATCTTCCAGCACTCGAAGAACCCGACAGTGTTCCCGAATCTCTCGACGACATCTCGGGTTGGTCCTCGGTGAGGTCTAACGAGCTCATGTTGAGAAGGACAGGATCAGAGAAAGACAAATGGTTAAGCAGTGTCGAGGGAGAGCTTCGGCCAGAAGCATGAAGAAAGGTTTCGCCCCCTTCAGGCTTCTCACCATCACCATCTTCATCGCCATCATTGAAGGGCCAGCCAACGTCATCATCTTCGACGACAACCTCGAGGTGCAGGCTGATTTCTTTGGCAGCGTACAGGTAAATGTGGTTTTTCTCTAGAGCGGCGACAAAATCGAGCAGTTTCGCTCGCGTCTTGGGGTAGGCGAAATCTCCAGGGTACTCGGCGACCCATTGCGCAAGGACGTTGAGCAGCCTCAATTGATCCGAGGTACGAGTGAGTGGGGGTGCGGAACTCTGTTCAGTTTTGTCGAAACGATCGATCAGGGCATTGAGGAGCTTAGAGGGAGCAGCAAACTTGCGGTAGAGACACAAAAAGATGGCAGCAAACTTGGTGTCTTGCTTCGACATCGGCAACGCGACAAGGCGATCGACGAGTTCGTCAAAGGTGACTCCAGTCTCATTCGCTGTCGCCTCATGTTGCCTGTCTGTTGTGAATTGCTCAGAGCTTGCAGGTCGGCTCCGCGAATCGTCGGTTTCTTCTTCCATATCTAAAAACGAACTGAAAGCGTCCGCGCCCGCACTGAAACGCCAAGTGGTGCACTGCGCGTTTTGGCGGTGCGGAGAGATGCTTGTCCTCAACCCAGGGGAAGATGGCCGGCGAGAGTTTACCCGTGTTCCAGAGGGAGGAGTTTTTGGTTGCACTGGATGCGAGTTGCTCCGGGCATATCTGGAACTGGGGGCGTTGAGAGCCACGGTGGATCCTGTCGTTTTGTCGCTGGGAACACGGTTGGTACCGGTCCCGTCGACTTCACGATTAGGCGCGGAAGCGGAAGGACCCCTGTTAATGTTGACACCAGAATCACCACTGGTTCGGGAAGTGGTTCTGGCAGCTTCGGAATCCGCGCGGCGATCTTGGGCAGCAAGCGGTTGTGGTGACTGGGTCTCAAACGAGGAATTCGAGAGAGGATGGCTGTCCCCGCTCTGGTGGAGGCGAGTAAGATCTAGAAGGCGAGATATCAGTCCCGACTGAACGGAAGAGTCTGACCGTTGGAGGGCGGTGCGACAGGCGCAAATTTAACGTCTGGGCGTTCTGCCATTGCGGGCTGCACACCAGGGTCCACGGCGATGACAGACAAGGGAAACGCGAGCGCTAGCGCGACGGAACCCTTGCCGCGGAAAATAGCGCACCAGCCAACCCCTTCAAGTGGACCGTCTAGGGGCGGTCTCGTCTCAGGTGCACGAACCAGCACGGCCAGGGGAAAGGGAGGAAAAAAAAAGGCAGAATTCACGCGGATAATAGCAAGTCCGCGATCGACTCCAGGGCAGATGCCAGAGAGTCATAACCATACATAGCTGGAGGCCTAATAATGCGAAAGGCAGGGCAGAAACGACAAGGAATCTGATGCTTACCTGACGTCCGCGTTATGATTGATCGGAGCACCGACGAAATGCACCTCCTATGCGTTCGTGGGTCCTTCAAAGAAGTCTCCTGAAACGTATACCTGCGGAGGATCTTGTCTGCCTGCTCGATCGTCACCGGGTCCGACCTGCCCGAGAAGTGTGAGACATCGCATTTACAGGCCACGAGCTCAAACGGCAGAGCAGACTCGGCCATGGCGTCTGGAGAGATGAATTAAAAAAGACGAGGTTAGCAACCAGACGGGTAGAAGTCGCAATTAAGAATCAAAACGTTCATAGCTTAAGAATTTCACAATCGTCCCCGAAGACAATGCAGGACAAGATGCGGTGCCGAAGGTTACACCATACACCACAGGGAGCACTTACGCAAAATGCGCGAGATTTCCACAACGCTCTTCGGAGAAGTCGCATCGTACAGAACCAGCGCTCCGTCAATCGGGGGTAGCTCCTGTTCTCCTCTGAATCGAGGCCAAACAATGCGGTTGCTTTCGGGGACCGACATCTCCTTTGGCAATATTTTCCACAAGTTTACGACATAAACTGTCCCATCCAGCGACATCTTCTTTGTAGACGAAAGCGAGGTGTCAGGCTGCTTGAGATCCAGGGCGTATTGTATGAAAGTAGACTTTCCCACGCCACGCGCGCCCACGACAGCAAGATTGATGCGTGGGTGGTCGGTCTTGGAGTGTCCAGACTGTATATACAGGTTGTTAGCTATTTTTCCTTTCGCTCTCTTTTTCTTTCTTTATTCTCTCTCTTCTTCTTCTTCCTCTTCCTCTTCTTCTTTCTCTTTTTCTTTTTGTCCTTCTCTCAGATGATTCAAAGCTATCCGAGGGTTTTTTTTTGTCGGAATGAAAGACCCCATCCGTGTAACCAACTATCTTTCAACGTACCTCATTGATACTATGCGATCCACGCGCCAGGTTGATCTCCTGCGACTTGTCGCTCGATGACTGAGCGTGTCTAGGCTGATTGGGATTCATTATGAGAGTATGTGGGACGAATTGGCAGCTCGACTCAACGAACACAGGCTAGACGGGCAAAAAAGCAATGGCAAATGTCTCAATTCCTAAGTTATAAATCCAGATGGATAGAAGCGATCATGCTTCGTGCCTCATTGTGGAGAGTAATGCGATTGCACAGTAAGTCGGGCAATATGGTAGATGTAACTGTTGCAAGCTTGGACAAATATTTGCCCCAAATTGGTCGAACGTGGTAGACCAGCAAAGAACTTGGTCAAATTGAAGATGGGGCCGAGTCCGATTAGGCCATGAACAGAGGCGGCATGCACACCAAGAAAGAGAATGAGGGGATGCGACAGAGCAGCAGATGGTAGAGTAAGACCTCAAGATACGATATATAAAAGCAGAAATAACTTGATATCCTCAACTGGAATTGGGAGAATTGGATGGAAAAGGATTGAGGGATCTTCTCAGGGTGGTTCAGATAATAACAGCTATTATTATCGCGATGCCTGTGCGTGCGTAGCTCCATCCGGATCCTGTGAACGGCGATAACGCCGCTTCCGCCTCCCTGTCCCCCACGTGACATTATTCAGGACCAGGACCTTGCGCACGATTAGATAGATCAACCCTCCTACCAAAGGTCATTGATTGCATCATCCTATCAAGAGATCCTTGTCTTCTGCCTTTTCACATTGACTTGCATTAATTGAGAGGGGAAACATGCTTCCACTGCTGTGAATTCAATTACGAACTCGCTGAAAACATAGCCAATGTGGTACATACAAGGATGTATAAAAGGCGACATGGCTTTGATTTATGCTGCTTCGATGAACACGCCATCGATAGTTGTCAGCATGGCGACACACTCGAAGTTCACCAGGACCTAGGAAACGGTCACAAAGCTAGACCTATCGGCAACCAGCCCTCAAAAAATGGACACGCTTCCTGCAGGTATCGAATCTCATTCTGTTGTGCGTGAGCACCTCATTTGTAAGCTTCACCTTCACTTCTTGCCTTTTCAGCATGATCGGTCTTATCTTGGTTCATATCACAATCCATCGGCTCGACCGCTCCCTCGTTTTTGCAGAAATGAGGTTCAGGGCCTGTCAGAACTCTGCTGTATTCTTCATCATACCATCGCGCAGATGGCTCGAATCTGTGTCCACGGATGCCCTCATAAATCTCGACCATCTTAACGATCAGGCTGCCCTGCTGTCTGACACCCCGTTCGTTCCGCCCCGTAGAAGCAGGGATTTTGGCTCACAACTCCTCGAGAAGATCAGAGTGACCACTCTAATGTCGTATATCCCCTCAATTCGCGTCCAATCGCAATTAAGAAGGACCCTCATGCTCGTCATTAACCAGGGCGAAAAATCGCATGAAGCCCTCTGCATCAGGTCCCGTGCTTCGTCCATCCTCACAACTTTCTCTCCATTTCCTCACTTTTCCCAGACCACTGTTGAATCCCTTTTCTGCAGTCCATTGTCCTCTGTTGCCGCCGCCTCGATGATGTCCTCTTCGGCGGTCGTGTCCACGGCCACGACCGGGCTCTTGTGTGCTAGCCCATTCTTCTTCCAGCGTGGATCGGTAGATTTCTCGTAATTTCCCACGCAGTCCGGGGTACCTGGTGAAGAGATCCTGCAGCTCTTTTGAGGAGCCAAGACTTTCCAAACTGAAGGGCTCTTTGTTCCCACTTTTGGTCTCCTCCGATACGTGGCTGTTCGCTGCACCCTGCGCCGGTCCAGATTCTGCTGGAGCTTGGGATCTTCCTTGATCAGACGCTGTGGTGGTCGGTTTTGGCGTACAATATATCTTGTGGGACTGCGTGCAACCAAGGGAACAGCTACATGAACGTAAAAGCAGATGGTTAGGACGATCTTTCCGAATTTGGGAACGAAGTCTCACCTCATCACCCTGCAAGCCGGACATGTGTACTTTGCAGGCTCGGTGGAGCACACCTGGCATATCTTGGGCATCTTGATATGCGGTTATGCTTCAGCTCCGGGTGGCTTGAGTGTATGTATGTCGCACGTCGTCTGACCGTGCTTTGCCCGCAACGGAGCGTTTCCGACACTCCTCTGGAGCCCGTTACAATTTAGGCCACAGACAAAAGCTCTCGAATAGCTGTTTGTAGCAAACGACTAGTAAAAGTGATATGGAAAGCGTTAGCTAAGCTGCTGTGTTGGAGTGAATTTGCTGAAGGAAGCTTGGGCCACTTTGAGCTCCGTCCAAGGAATTTGCGGTGGTCCGTGCACCTCATTTCGGAAGGACATCAATAGCCCTCTGTCAAGCTGTTTGCATACCTAGGTACCATTTTACCTGCCTGCCTAAGCTTACTTTTGTACCGTCTTATGAAGAATATTGCGGGAAATATACGTGGGAAGCCCACTTGGATAAAACTACATAGTCGGCAAGCCAGGGGCCCAAAAGTCCCTGGCATAGTCCGAGTACTTTTCTCTTCAAACCAGTCGAGCAGCGAGACGTTCTAACCGTCTCATTATCAAGCAAGAATATTGAAGAAGACTTGCAGAGTTCAATAGAAATAATTTAACGTGAACTTCCTTTACTGCAGGTCTGTAGTAACGCTGCTATCTGATTGGTTGTTTCTTAAAGTCACGTGACGGAAATATCCGTATTACGTCAAGGGCCAGAATTAACTATTTGCGTAGCTGGGGCAAATTCTCGAGCCGACGGGTTTGCCATCAGACAAACGACCCGCTCGAAGACCGTAAAGACTCTGTGAACGTGCAATTGCATCGCAGCGGTACATAAAATGTCGACACAACAAGCATCAAGATACCTCATCAAGCGCGCAATTTTTAGTTCGCCGTCCTGGGCTTCGGAGACGGGTCGACTGACGGCTACGAGGGCCTTCCCTTCAACGTCAAGAGCCTTTCACCATGCTCATGGCCTTTCGGCGATTACGACTTCAAAAAGCTGTCGCAGACCGACTCTGCGGCCATACCAGCAGCCATCTGGAATCACGAGGGTGAATGGCCCGTCCACAGGAAAAAAGCGGACGATATTCATCCAAACTGAGAGCACTCCAAACCCAGACGTGAGTCCTGCAGGTTTCTCATAATTTTCCCATCTGGTGCCATTCCATTTCCCCAGTCGCTGACGAGTGCGCTACACGGAGACATAGGCTCTCAAGTTTCTTCCTAATCATCGTGTCCTTCCTGAAAACTTCCCCACTCCGTTTCTAGAATATCTTTCACCGAGGTCGACTGTTGCTCCACCGCATCCGTCCCCGTTAGCTTCGAAGCTTCTCAATGTCGATGGTGTTTCGTCTGTCTTCTACGGACCTGACTTCATCACCGTGACTAAAGCGAGTGATGCCAACTGGGCTCACGTTAAACCAGAAGTCTTCAGCCTGATTACTGAGGCTGTGACATCCGGAGAGAACATTGTGAACACAGTCGAACGGACATCGGCAGAGAGTGCCCAGGAAGGTGGGGGTGAGGATACTCTTGGCTATAATGAGGAGGACGACGAAGTTGTTGGCATGATTAAAGAGCTTTTGGAGACCAGAATCCGACCGGCTATCCAGGAGGACGGAGGTGATATCGAATTCCGCGGCTTTGAAAATGGCACGGTATTCCTGAAGCTGCGAGGAGCTTGCCGGACCTGTGACTCGAGCACTGTGACACTGAAGAACGGCATCGAGTCTATGTTGATGCATTATGTAAGTTACAAGCCTTTCCACTTAACTTACCCCTTCCCCTTCACCCTTTTCTTCCCCTAGCTCCATCTATAGATCCTTGCTAATGGGACCTTCTGTGATCAGATCGAAGAGGTCAAGGCCGTGCAGCAGGTCATGGATCCGGAGGAGGAAATCTCGATGCACGAGTTTGCCAAGTTTGAAGAAAAGCTCCGACAGCAGAAGGGGTCTCAGGCTACCGCGTCGGGGAGTTTGGATAAAGCAGAGGCCTGAGGACAGAAGAAGCCACTTATCACTCTTATGAGCACATATTATTGTTGTCCCTTAAGAGACTTGACGTTTGGGCTGATTGTAGTGACCAGGCATGTTGGTTAGGTTGCGGGCTTCGTGATGCGTCAGTCAGGAGACAATTTGTAGTATATACATCCAGTTTTGACAATTGATTGAACTGAGACATGCAACTAGCATGTAGTATATATACCATACAAGAATCCTACAAGAGAGAAGAAAAGAAAGATCATACAGTCATACAACTCATCTTCCAAGCAGAGGAATTGATCCATCTCTCTCTCGCTTTTTTTTTTCAAAACTTCCGAGTTGGTAGGATATGAATCCTATTCAAGGATGCGAAGATAGAGCTCTATGACAAAATGGACATATATTACAGTCTACGTGTCCAGAACTTTTTACTATGAACGTACTGGCAGTCCCGTAGGTAGATCCAATCTCGAAGAAATACTTACCTAGGTAGTGAAGATCGAAAGGGGACAATCGGCAGGTCAGGCGCATCCGTGGATGTCTGGCAGTCAGTGGATCAGAAGGTTAGGTAGCAGCAGCTCTTTGTTTGGATTCTGAGTGCGTTGGTCGATTTGTTCGCAACATGAGACCTCCTCGGATGGAGTCGATGGACTGCTACCGGATCTCGAAGGAGGGGCAAACAGGCGAGCGCTCGTCGGTGCAGCCTATGAGCATTGAGCACCAATTGCCCACCCAGCAGCAATCCTGCGCTTCCGCTTGCGCCACTCCACTGACTAATTAGTTTTGGAAGGCAGCATCCCCGCGTCGTGTTCAAATTGTGGGGTAAATGCCCTGGCGTTCTGGACTGGACGTTGCCACCAGCGCAATAATTACCATGACAGTGTGAGGACGAGCATCACCATTGAAAGCAATGGCGTCTAGCTGAAAATTTCCTCCCCGTATAGAGAAAGGATAGTGGGAGCGACGACATGTTATAACCTGCGAACCACCAACCCAACAGAAGCAACGAGGCAACACGACATCAGAGGCACCTGACCTCACCTGACAAATTGCCACACTGGGTGACCATTCTGGGCCCTGGCCTTGTCGGGAGCTAGCTGAAATCTGACAGGACGGATTCCCGGCAGAATGCTACTACTGTTTACCATGCGCGATTTAAGTTCAGTTTCACCATTGTGTGTGGACAACAGGAGGGGTGTCCATTTTAAACATTTTGTGTTGTGTGTGCCATTGTGGGTGTTCGTGTCAGCGGCGGGGTCCCCTCCCGAAATGGTTGTCGCTTTGCAGTATCACACAACCAGGGAGCCCCAACCTGCCCAAACATTCTGTACGCTGTTGAAGGGTAAAATGATTGACTGTCATGCAACATCTGCAACGTCACAGTTCACGAATGGAAGTGTGGTGACCACGGGTTTTCAGCTGCGGGTTCTCCATCGTCGAGGCATGCGTTGCAGCAAGGGACCCTGGGCAGGTTGGAGTCTTAGTAGACGACTCCGGGTGCGTCTACAGAGTAGTTCTAAGCCATCTACCCAGGTAACTTAGGAACCTCTAACGGGCTAACAGCCTAAGGTATGCATTGCTTCCCCAGACGAGGAAGCGGGCACTTGACTGGCTAGCAGCTTAGCTAAACTGACCGTGTGCCGCCCGTAGCTACGGAACTAACCTTTCTTTGCTGCTGTTCCAGTAACTGGCTCAAACCATGAAATCAGTGTCGTATGACGATCTGCAAGAATAGGGTGATTTTCACGGGAACCAAAGGATGAGGTACGGAGTAGAAGTCACAGGTCGAAATCATGTCTGGTTCTGGGCCCTAGTCATCGAGCAAGGATCCCAACGGCACACTGATGGAGTTGCAGCTATCTACGGAGTACTGTAGGGTTCTAAGTAAGCTCTTGTTCCTAGTATCACATTCCTATTCCGTTTTAGGGAGCAAGCAGAGCTCGAGGTTGAAAGAAAAGGCTCAGGCCGAGTAGTGATCAAGTCAAAGAAGTTGCAGCCAATGCCATCGCAGTATTAAACCAACGGATTCTTCAGACGTTTCTATGCAGTAGTTATACACTCTTGCCTGCGTAGTCGATGCATTCTATTCATTCTGTCGAAGCCGGGATGCAAGGCGTTGCTTTCTGGATCCCTAGTGGAGATCATGTCTCGTGCCTCGAGAGCATCTCAAAACGGAATTGACAAGCCTCCCCTGGCCTCTTCTGTCGGCAACCAATAATGCCATGACAGGCTGCAAGTAATCGAAGTACCCCGCAAGGACAGGAGAGAAGCACATTGCGTACCGAATCGAGTTCATAACGAGCTGGTCGAGGATGGATGGAGCAGACAGAGAGTCTCCCCACATTTCCAGCGCGGTCGGCCAGCTGGATCCCTGGGTCCAATTAACCAACACCCTGACGACGCCCAGAGCCATATGGGCCCGGTCTTGCCGGGTCCAGCAGCCCCAATTCGCCCCCTCCCCGCCACTCCTCACCAGCTCAATGCTTCTCGCCCGCCGGTTCCAAGCGCCGACAGCCTAAGAGCGCGCTCCTCGAACCTGTCCACCAGTAATATACCCCCGGGGGATCTTCGAACGGTACCAAGGCGCCCGCGGCCATTGTCCACCTTTTCTCCGCGCTCCCTGTCATTCATTCAGCCAGAAGGCGAAGAGCGAAAGAGCGAAAGAGCGAGAGAGCACGGTTCTCCTGTCGCCTGCTTCTCAACCCCATCCGGTCCAGGTCAGACAAGCCCGCCACCTACCTCTTCTGCTGGTCTTGCCAATTCGTCGCTTATTCTTCTCTCCTCCATCCCTTCCCATCGCTCTGGGAGCCTTTTCCATTCTCCTTCTTGCAATGTCCTGTCAAATCTGAGTCGCACATCCCCGCTGTTGCTTGCCGACTTGGCCCTTTCGATAGGTATCTAGCACTGTTGCCTTCGCGACTTCTTTGGGTGCGGAGCTTCGACCCGACAGGCTCGGCGCCTTCAAAGTGAGTTTAGTTCCGACGCCTGACCACGAGTGTGATCATGAAGCTGCTGGAGCTGTTCCATTCTTACAATGCTGACTTGTCTGTCATTCTGAGCAGACTCTTTCTTCTGCTTTGAAGATGCGCTGCTCTTAGGAAGTGCGCATCTCTGCCTGGCGCCTGTTTGCTTGAAGCTTCTCGCAATCCGCGGTCACGCAACCATCGCTGCTTTGTGTACCCGGCATCGTCCAACCCGTCTCTCCTACCTGCGCGCATCGAATACGACTCTCCCCCAGTACCCATAGAGTGGGTTCTCGCTTTTTCAAATCCGAATATCCATTTCGAGAGAGGGGCAAAAAGACAGAAAATAAAAAAAATAATAGAAAGAGAAAGGTGGAGAGAAGGCTGCGAACTGCCTTCTCACTGACGGTTCATTCAGTTACAGCTGTTTGTGAAACACGGAAGCCGGGTTGCTTCTTTGATAGAGGATTGTATATGCTAGGAAATTTTGGAATTCTGTTTGGATACGCTGGATAGAATACTACGGCCCTCTAGAGTGGTGAGTTATTGAATGGTGTCTCATGGTGGGCGATGCCCTAAGATGATCCTCTCGACAGATTATCTTGGCGCTGTTTGGTCCACTATAACATTGTTTTCTGCTCTTCTTTAGATCTTGTGCTATACTGCAGGTGAGTTGGTTTCAGGTTTTTGGTTGATCCTCTGCCATTTCCTTCGAGCTATACGTATCATTCTACCAGCTATTGCTTCTACGCAGCGCTCCAGATCTATTCAGAATATTCTTCTGTTTTTTACTTTTCTCTTCCTCTTGTTTTATTCCCTTTATTTCTTTTCTTTTTGGCCAAACGCTCATTTATCACCGTCGCCTTCTTGTATGGGGCCATTGATCTCTATTGGAGGTCGGACTCATCTACCAGCGTCTTCACTAACAGTCTCGAGCCACTATCTGGCTTCTCCCATGAGATGTCATTTGAACTATATAATTAGAGCTAACTTGGCGCCGAATCTGGCATAGGCTGCTATCTCGGTCAGCTTCAAATCGTAACTTGGTATATCGGCTTCCCAGTCTTCCTGGTCATCCAAAAGGCGTCTGTTATATCGACATAATATCTAACATCCCGCCTGAAACCCCCATATTTATCACGCATAACTGATTCCACCTTTGTGAATTTCAAGGTAAGCCATCTACAATTCTGCACGTGACCTATGGTCACCTACCTATCCTAGGCTGCGATCCGCAAGATGGTGCATTCACACGGGTTGTCCCCAGCAGTTTTCTTATAACAGACGTGTCCTTACTCACGCATCACCACATCTGCCAACGCCTCTGTTTATTCACAGTCTCTCACTATCCTGTCACCTCATTTGAATGTCTCTTGACTTTTCATCTGTTCCTGGAGGAAATGTCTGTCTATATCTCACTCGACCTTGCTGACTTCTTGTCTCTATGAACAGTGTCATAACCAACTGTATTTTATTCAACACTTCCTGTGGTGTTGCCTGAGATCAACTCGCATCTTCTTATCCTCGCAGTGTGTTATTTCATGAATTGACCATCTCTCACCTGAGAGGATTCCCCAGTATCGTGGTTCCCATATTTGGTCAGACAATCTTACTTGCAGAAATGGCGATGTCTGCTCTACCGGGGAAATCCACGCCTGCATCTGCTAGCAACGCGTCTCTTCGACTGGAGAAGAGCCATCCCGGAGTTCGCCGCTCGACTCCCGATTCCGAGGCTCTGGCTTCTTCAGAGGACGAGGCTGAGCAACATCAACAGACACCGACAGCTCCAAGCGCGCCAGTGCCAAAACCGGCCCGGCGCACGTCATGGCTCAACGAAGTGCCACAGAGTCTGCCCAGGAAAGCTTCCCTGACCACAGGAGGCCCTCTCTCTTCGACAGGCTCCAACCCTTCGACCCCCGCGGCTGACCAGAGCCCGTGGGCTACCACCACGAGCCCAGGCCTGAGTGGTTCTATTTCCTGGGGCCATGGTGGCAGTAGCTTCCCTTGGGGGACTGGTATTTGGAACACCGAGTCACGCAAAGAGCCTCCACCGCGACTCAGTGAGCTAAGCCTCTCACCTACAATGCCAAATCCGCCAAATACAAGCACTAGTGCTGCAGATGAAATTCTTAGTCCCACTGCTCGAACTGCGGCTGGTGATTCATCCATCCCCTTCACGATTCCTCTTCATCCGACCCCCAAGACATATCGCTCGCAGTCGTACTCTGTCGGACAGCTAGATCCCGAGACAGTCAAATTGATGGCTGCCAAAGCGGCTAGTCACTACAATACCGGTCGTGGGAGAAATGGTTCTCAGTATACGGGTTTGCAGCATCGATCTTCTCGACCCAGCTTGCTGGGGGAGCTAGGTCACGATTCCGCTTTGCTTGGTCAGGTTCGCGAAGACGATGACGACGAAGACAATGCGAATTCTGACGGCGGTTACCCTTATGCTTCGAATCAGGCACGCACCATCGAACAACTGACGAGGGAGAATGCACTCCTGCGTCAAGCAGCCGGTCAATTGGATAGCGCGCGATTAAGAGACCGGGCAGCATCCTCTGCTTCGGCTAACAGCGGCTACTCCATGGCTGGCGGTGTTCATAACTTGCATCGCATACGCGGTAGCGTTCCAGAAGAGTCTGATCTCGCTGTGGAAGACTTGGATGAGCTGGGCGATATTCACGCTGGTTACAGCAATATTCGGAGTAATACCAGGAGAAGATTCTCGGAACATTCCGGTAATCTTGAGAAGCAGTTCCCTACATTTGCCTCACTGGAGAACAGACCACTGGAGAATATCAAAAGGGCTCATTGGCAGACGTCCCTCGGCTTTGGCAGCATCAGCGAGCTTCCGCAGAGTCGGCGACACTCCTTCGCGGACATCCCCCCAAGACACGCGTCGATCAGTTCGATCGGTGAGTCCCAGTCTCACATTGGCGGGGTGAATTCTCGATCAGGCCTGGGAGATCGAGAAGAAGGATATGCAAACATCATGGATGGAACCCTTACTACAACCCCAGGAGAGAACCGTGAGTATTATCATTTTCGTCAGACCCGTCACCTTCAACAAAATGAATTAGAATTGGAGCATTTACGAGCGAGAGTATATGCAGCATCGTACTTTTCCGGTCGTGAGCACCTCCGCGCCGGCGCCGATCAGCTCCCTGCCTCCGCAATGCCTACCTCGCTGCATCAGGCGTACAATATGCCGACCTCCTTCGGCCGCCAACAAGCGGGACTGACCCAGCCTCACCAGAATCAGCTTCTGTACATCGTTACGTTCAAATGCCACCGGGCGGATGTATTTTATATCCAAGAAGACACTGGTCTTCAGGTCAAACCGGGCGACCTTGTCATCGTGGAAGCGGATCGTGGCACGGATCTCGGAACCATTCAGCATGCGAACGTCTCCTGGCAAAAGGCACGAGAACTGAAAGAGCAGTATGCGGAGGAGCATTACAAATGGCTCATGATGTTCTCGCGACAAGCCCAAAATGGAGCATCGAATGTGGTCAATCATAATCGTAGCGGCATGGGATCAACGGGCTCACACGGGGCCCATGAATCGCAGACAGAGATTAAACCCAAGCTGATCAAGCGGCTCGCCCAAAACCACGAGATCATGACCCTACGAGACAAAGAAGGCAATGAGGCCAAAGCCAAGCGAGTCTGTCAACAGAAGGTTGCTGAACACCGGCTCAACATGGAAATTCTAGATGCCGAGTTTCAGATGTGAGTCTTATCACCCTATCCATCGGGAATAATGTCATTAATCTTCTTATGGTGTAGGGATTGGAAGAAGTTGACCTTTTATTACTTTGCGGACTCCTATATCAACTTCAACCCTCTGGTCACCGATCTTTTCAAGATCTATAAGACCAGGATTTGGATGTCTGCTATCAATCCCGCATCCTTCGCGACACCCCATGCTGGCCTCCCACCTCCAGGTGCGAGTGCCCTCGGTTATGGTCAAGAGACAGCGTCCGACCGTCGTCATCAGCATGATCACAGAGGATACAATCTCCCTCAGCTGTCAACAGCACCGGGCAATCTTCGAGATCCTCTGGATCCCCAGAAAGATATCGCCTCTAACCCCGTCGGCGTTCTTCGTAACGCTTACATGGACCCGTACCAGTCATTTGGCCCGGCCGGTCGGCAGCCAGAAATGGGATTTGCTCACGTTCCACATAATGATCCGTTTTCATCGTACCCATCAACCGGCTACGGAATGCTGGAGTCCGGAGTGTCGGACTACACCGCAGCCAACAATGCCGGCTCTATCAACGGACAGAGAATCAATCCGAGTCAAGGAGATTGGGTCAACAGATTCCAGGGCCTGTCTCTTGGGTCGTGAGACGTTTATCATTTCCCTTCTGCCGAGCTCCCTTCTCTACGTATTCACCATTGTTTATCGTCTGTTCTGTTAGTTCCTCCAACTTTCTTCGGATCGCAGCCCGCTCTTCGTCGTCATGAGTCACGGTTTCCGCAATACCAAGTTAGATTTCCCTTAATGCTTTTATTCGGTAGATCATCAAAGGGATCTACGACCGGCCTTTTCCCCTGATACCTGATAGACTGCTACAGCTCACGACTTAATTCGGCTATTCTTCTTTTTCTTCTTCCTCCTTTTTTAATCTGGCATGTTATCGTGTTTGTTACCCCCGTCAAAAAACCTTCGGAAAGTCCATGTTCAACTATTCTTCACTCTTTCAGTGTGTCTCCTTGTGTCTATTCTTTCTCTCGAAGAATTTCTATTTGTTGCCATAGATCATATGAGACTATGACTGCCACGGTGGATGGGATTCAGAATGCAGACGAATTGTGGTAAAGAAGTTCCTTTCTATCCTCCCTCTCTCCCAAAAAATGTGTTGAGATCATGCGAAGAAGTCCATGTCTGAGGAGTTGAGACGGCAAAGGAGAAGTTGTTGCTTAGGAGCAAGAAACTGAAAAAAAAAAACAAGGGAGGTGGGATGGTCTGCAAGCTCTCGTTTTGTCGACTCCAATGGCCAACTTTGCTTTTCCAACTTGGATTCTTCTTTGCATGTAACTCTACTCTCCATCTCTCTCATTACATCAATTCTTTCTACAAGGAAGAACCAAAATTGAATTCGTGCTTTTCTTCTTCCTGTTGTAGTTGTCTCGGATCTATCTTTTCTATAGGATGGACCTCCATGGAAACCTCTAAGAATTTGCAAACCAGCAATATATTTGCTTAACAATCTTTCGTATGAGCATACCAGGACGTGTAGTTGTTTGGTTGGAAGTACATACCTGAAGGTAATTTTGATGTTCTCTGCGCTATCATCGAGCCCGTCGTTCGAGGGTTCTGATTGGCTACATAGCCCGCCTTAACATGGTTGGCCAGTGCGGGTTGTGTGCAACGCTCGCCTAATTTTTAGCGTCCCACACACATTCGCTCCATTCCCTTGACGACCTCAGAGGTGTTCGGATACTCGTAACTTTTCTGCTTCCAGCAGCAGCGTCAACGACGACAACCGACGAGGAGTCCAGGCCGACAAGGTATGCTTTCAATTATCGCCCTTTTGACAGCTTTCGGGAATTTGAACGTGGACGATTAACTGACTGGCGTGCTGCTCCAGATGGGTGCCCTCAAATACGTGGAAGAGCTTCAGAAGAAGAAGCAGTCTGACGTGATTCGCTTCCTGCTGCGCGTCCGATGCTGGGAGGTGAGATCCCCCGAACAATGCTTGATTTGACATACCTGCCGGGAGATGGAGATCAGAACTCGTTTGCCATTGCCATAGGATGATGCCCGTTCTTGATGGTGTATTGCTTGGGCCGCTCGATTTACACCCCGGGACAGGTGGACGTGGCACGCAATCCAACTCTTATCTTGGCTTGCTGTGTCTTGCTATACACTCGTTGAACTTTGCTGAGAGTGCATTAATATAGCTCCGTCAACTCGATGTCATCCACCGCGCTTCCCGCCCATCTCGCCCCGACAAGGCTCGTCGTCTCGGCTACAAGGCCAAGCAGGGCTACGTTATCTACCGTGTCCGTGTGAGACGCGGAGGACGCAAGAGGCCCGTTCCTAAGGGTGCCACCTACGGTACGACAGTTTCTGTGAATGAGGAGTCGTGGGACAATTTTGTGCTGACCTGATGATCCTAGGCAAACCCACCAACCAGGGTGTCAACCAGCTGAAGTACCAGCGCTCTCTTCGCGCTACTGCTGAGGAGCGTGTTGGCCGCCGCTGTGCCAACCTGCGCGTCCTGAACTCCTACTGGATCAACCAGGACTCGACCTACAAGTACTACGAGGTCATTCTCGTGGACCCGCAGCACAAGGCCATCCGCCGCGACCCGCGGATCAACTGGATCTGCAACCCTGTTCACAAGGTATGTTTTGCCATGAAAAAAAAAAACATACAAAGAAGGCTTGGATCAGTACTAACATGTTTTCTCACAGCACCGCGAAGCTCGTGGTCTCACCTCGATCGGCAAGAAGTCTCGTGGAATCAACAAGGGCCACCGCTTCAACAAGACCTCGGCCGGCCGGAGGAAGACCTGGAAGCGCCACAACACCCAGAGCTACTGGAGATACCGTTAAATCTAGGGGGTTCTGTTGTTGGCAGTGGGGGACATCATGGCATCTATCTCTTTCTGTGGATGTGCTTGGTTCGAACCATGAAATTCACGATGATCATACCATTGAGGGTTTCCAGCGTGTGCTTTACGAAAAAAATCTGTGTAATCTGACATGGCAGCAAGAAATAATATTATTTTCTTTGCTGGCACTCAGTGGTCTAAATAACTGGTATTTGTAGGATTCACTTTCGTGCCGTCCTTGACCGTGGCATGAATGCCTCGCGCTCATCATATTGTGCTGGTCCGAGTCAACTCATGGAATCTGGCCTGCAATTGCAAGCCATTTTTGTACATGTACTTTCTGGATCAATTGACTGTGATCCGCCTTTCCAGTGTTCTATGGTTAACACTATTCCCGCATTCTCTGTCTCATTCCCACGGCCCACAGGAGAGCTTTGATCAACTTCCTATATTGTAAAAACCTTACCTCCCGTTTTTACACACTGTCATGTGTCTGTAAAAAGCAACATATATATATACATAAGCATGCCACAGCAAGAGATAAATAAATTGGCAAAGGGATTAATTACATCCATTATTAGTGAGAAAGTTATATATTGGGCTCCAAGTAAGGGATTTGCCTCAGTGAGGGAGACAAATACTGGTATTAGTAAGGGATATATTGCGAGAACTATATAGTGAGGAATATAGGTAGGGAGCCCGCGTGGAAAGTACATACATATAAAGACTACTTTTTGTATTAAAAGGTAAAGAGAATATTGTAAGGAATATAGTAGGGGGCCTGCCTGGAAAGTAGATGACAAAAATCATACCTACTATCGGTAATAATAATAGTAATAAATAATAATTCATTGTTGGCGCACGCGATACCTAGTTCAGATTCACCAAGAAATTGATGTCATGGCACCTCTTTTTGGCCGAGTCTGCAACATTCAGCCATTTTATAGAGCACTTCCAGTCTTAGACTATGCTTGCTCTCAACAGTCTAGTATACATTGTGCCATCTTTATATAAGAGGCCTGGTGAGTCACAATTCTACTATAGGTACGCCCCAAGGGCAAAATTATTTGCACTGTCAGACATAACTACGGGGAATCCGATTCGCATTTAGGCTCTGGGAGCAGGAGAGGGGAGAGGGCAGCCTAAAAATAGTGAATTTTTCTCTCGTTATATCATTCATAGAGGTAGTTGCACCAGGCAAACCGGGCCCAGGTCTCACGGCCCCCGCTGAGCAGCTGCTGTCTGATCAGAGCTGCACCGTGGCCAGGCGCCATGCTGGATCAAGGCTGGACAAGGCCGTTTTTAGATCCGTTCCTTCTCCACAAGCGTTGGGGTATTCCATACTGAGTATGGATGTGCACTGGGGGAGTGGTGATTACAAAGTTGTCAGATCAATATGACTGCTAAACCTGTCCATTGAAGCTTTTGAGTCTGGGTATCCGTACAGTTCTTAGTATACACGCTAATGTGCCTGACCTGGGAGAAATGCCCCTACTGCATGCGAAGACGGGCTATCGGATTCATCTGTCCTTTTAATCCCTAAAAGGATATTAGCAATTTTGTTCTAGAAGATAACCATAATTATGTGCCTTACCTGATGGAATGAGGTGACGCAATGCTGTGGATGATGGACGAAGACGAGAGCGGTGATAGAGGGCAACTCTGGCGGTGCTCAACACGAACATGTCAAGTCAACACGTCCTGCTTGAGGAACACGATAACTGAGGTACTGTGCAAGAAGACGATATCCTGGCTTATGGTAGGCAAGAGATGAAGAATGTAGGATAGAAGTGGTTTGGCGGAAAAAGGACCATGGCAGTATGAAATAGGTGAAGGTGAAGAAGCAAGGTGAATCTGGAGGCGGGAAGGTACATACATTACAACAAAGGAACTACGGATATTGTAAGGAAGATTCTGCCTGGAAAGTAGATAATAACTATATAACTGTCTCGCTTTGCTCGACTGGTTTGAACTCTGTTCTTTGCTCAGACTCTGCAAACCGGAAGTTGACGTTTTGTAATATGGTGATAGTAGTCAGACCTGGGGGCCAAGAGTCCAAGGCATACAACAGATGTAAGGCATGTATTCCATAAATAATTTGCACTGTCAGACATAGCGATGGAGACTCCGATCTGCATTTAGGCTCTGAGAGCCGGAGGGGAGAGCGCAGCCTAAAAATAGTGAAATTGTCTCTCATTCTTATCATTAGAGGTAGTTGCAGGTCTCACTTGCCAGTGGAAGCGGTCCCGCTGGGCGGCTGCCGGTCGCCATGCCGGATTAAGGCTGGGCAAGGCCGTTTTTCAGATCCGTTCCTGCCCCCGCTTGCGACAACAAAGGAACTACTTCCATACTGCTCCTGCTAGGTCCGGTAGTATGTTTTGACCAATCTTCCTTTCAACCCACCGTCAATCCATTGCGATTCCCTTATAGGTCACTCTTCGAATGCACGGACAGGCCCCCGTGTTCGCTTCTCGAGGGCATAAAAGTCCCAGTCGGTGCATTCCCACTGGCCGCCTTTCTGAGGACGATCGATTGCTCCCTTGAGCCTTCCGCGCATTGGGGTTTCTTAATTCGAAATCCGGAGGAGTTAATACAAGGACGGTTCGGCAGGTGCAACCGTGCAAGGCGGACCGCTGCATTTAAGGCCCCCTCGACAGCTTCCGATCTACATAGTTGGCGAACATCCCGGCTTAACCCCTACCGCTGGCTCCTATGACGACCCTTGCACAGTCTCAGTGAAGCTTGGAATATCGACGGGGAAAAAAAAGAGTACCGTTCCGGATTAAAAGAAAGCGAACACGGTCGCTCTCGTTTTTGCTACCTACACCCAAGGCCCAAGATATAAATGTGCACATATGCAGTCGTGGTCTGCCCGCTTGCTCTCGACCCCGTCGTCATCGAGCTCGAATGCAACTCACTCAAACCAAGCTACCACTCTGAGTGATGCGGAAAGAAGTGCGCCGATACCTATTGATTACGCCGTTCCTGTGATCAATCCCCCGCGTACGTCTCCGGGGCCACCATCCCGCCGCCGCGCACACGCTCGCTCGATCAGCCACCCCTTCCCGTCCATCTTGCCAAGCAGCGCCAAAAAGGGTGAAAGGAAGGTTACGAAGAAGGATTTTCTCGATTCAGATGATGACGATGAGGTGACCTATGTTCCCGAACCGCGATCCAGTAGCCCGCGGAAGGGATGGACGTCAGGAGAGGACTTTGTGAGCGGAAAATGCATGACATGCAATTCCACCGTGCGATGGCCGAGGAACCTGAAAGTCTTCCGGTGTACAGTATGCCTGACAGTCAACGACTTGGAGCCTTGTTCCAACTCTCACGACCTTCCTCCTGACCATGGTCATCCCCCTCCTCCCCCTCCGAAGGATGGGTCTTCAAAGACCACCGTCCCAGGTACGTTATTGTGAGAAGCCTTCTTACTCTAAGCATGTTCTTACGGTATCCCTAGTTACTCCATTGTCTGTCGATCGAACGCGGGCTATTATCGATCATTGTCTGTCGGTTTACCTACGGAGCCAATTAGATGGTCGCCAACCCTCCCCATCTACGCCTTTTCGCCATTGTCCAGAGAAGAGGGGTGTTCAGCAGCGCACTATTGATCAGTCAGAGCCATGGCGGTCCGCTGCAGGTCCAGGATCGATACCAAGCCCCGCGAAGAGACAAGACAGCAGACAGGACAGCAGATTCCTCACGACGCCATCGATCGGTATAGAACGCAAAGACCCTCGTGCCAGAAGCCGTTCTAGTTCCGATACTCCGCCTGTGCGGAGGATTGATCGCTCCCCACAAGGGAGAGATCGATCCCCTCATGGCGCTGAACAGAAGGGCCGTTCCGAGAGTCGCCCGTCTATCTTTCGTCCTCTCGAGGACTACATAATCAGCTCCTTCACAGGCTGTGACTGTCTGAATATTTCATTCATGTCAACCCGCCCATCGCATCGAACTGCCAGTGAAAACAATCCACCAAAGATGAAGGTCGAATCGTCATCAGTGCCTAATTATCAGGATGCCCCGGTCTTCGAACTCGATGCAAAGACTTTGCTCCTGGGAGATGTCGCGGAAAATTCTTCCTGGTGGATGGGAGGTCGACCCCGCCATCATGAGACTAAGGATCCATACGCGAGAGACAAATCTCCGGCCCCGTCTAAATCTCGTGTGACATCAAGATCTCCTCGAATCGAATGGGCGGAACTGGCTGAATGGTATCGCTTGGTAATCAACGCAGGAGAGTCATGGAGGGACAAGTGGTTTGCGATGGCTCCGGCTGATACCAGTGGACAAGGATCGGAGAGAAAGAAGCAATGGGAGTCGGTTGACTTGGCTGTTCTGGAGAAGGAGATCAGCGATGCGCGTATACATACTCAACGGACGCTTCTCAAAGCGACTGAGAATCTTCTGAAGCGGCCTCGACGTCCTCTCCGGCGTCCAGAGGATGCCAGGTTCCTTCTCATGTTGCTTGCAAATCCTCTGTTGTACTCCGGCACCTCACCCCCAACCCAGCGTGCAGAACCACCGGGCGGAGAGCAAGGATCGATCACCAACTTTCGCAGATCGTATAATCTGGCCGATCACAACTCGGGCCGGCGAGGAGAAGTGGCACCTGCCAAGTCGAAATCGGGAGGGCCGGGCCACCATTCTGGTATCATCAAGAGGATCTTGGGTTTGATTTCCAATCTGCCCAACGATTGCCACCACTATTTGATTAGCTGGTTCTCTCGTTATTCGGAAGGGCATTTTGAAAAACTCGTAAACCTCGTTGGGGGGTTTGTCACCTATCGACTGATGCGGCAGCATGGACAGCAGCGGAGTGAAACTGCTCAGCCAACCAACGGCCTCGTCCCAAGCCTCCCAGACACTCTGGGAAATACTCACGCCGCACAACTACACGCGGCACTCAATGGACGACCTCCCTCCAAGCCCCCAAATGACGGCGGCCGACGACTCATCGTCTACGGTGAAGATTGGCAGATCAGGGCAGCTGCACGAGTAATGGCGTTGCTGTTTGCAGCGAACAACTCCAATATTCCCCGGAAGCGCGATGGCATCCTTCATGATCAGAGAGCGCCGAACCCCGGGCTCGCGGCTAAACAGCACGCTTACAATCATGGCCAAATGATCCCCATCAGCGCGTTCTACAATACCCTGTTGGATTACTCTGATTTGGTTGCGGATTTTGAAACGTGGGAATCCCGGAGTGGAAAGTTCTCCTTTTGCCAGTACCCATTCTTTCTCAGTATTTATGCGAAGATCCGGATCCTGGAATATGATGCGCGCCGCCAGATGGAAATCAAAGCGCGGGAGGCGTTCTTTGACAGCATTCTCAGTCGCAAGGCTGTTAGCCAGTATCTGCTTCTCCGAGTCCGACGAGATTGCCTGGTCGAGGACAGTTTACGGGGTGTCAGCGAGGTGATAGGGTCCGGCCCAGAAGAGGTCAAGAAGGGTTTGCGGATCGAATTCATCGGCGAAGAGGGCGTCGACGCTGGAGGACTCCGCAAAGAGTGGTTTTTACTGCTTGTGAGAGAGGTCTTCGATCCTAATCATGGTATGGCGTCGATCCCCTTTTAGGTGTACGACGGTTGGAAAATGCCCGCTCACAATCGACTAGGTCTCTTCGTCTACGACGACGATTCTCGTTTCTGCTATTTCAATCCGTTTTGCTTCGAATCGTCAGAGCAGTTCTTCTTGGTTGGGGTCCTGTTGGGTCTGGCGATCTACAACTCCACAATTCTGGACGTCGCTTTACCACCGTTCGCCTTCAAGAAACTTTTGGCTTCAGCACCGCCGTCGAGTGCCTCTTCAATGTCGACCGCGCGAAACACCTATACGTGCACGCTTGATGATCTCGCTGAGTATCGGCCAGCATTGGCCAAAGGGCTGCGGGCCCTGCTTGAATTCGATGGGGATGTCCAGGAGACTTTCTGCTATGACTTTGTCGCCCAGATCGACCGCTATGGCCAACGTGTTGAAGTGCCTCTCTGCCCTGGAGGGGAGAAGAGGCCTGTGACGAACGCCAATCGGCACGAGTTTGTGAATCTCTATGTCCAGTATTTGCTAGATACCTCTGTCCAGAAACAATTTGAGCCTTTCAAGCGGGGCTTCTTCACAGTGTGCGGAGGCAATGCCCTCTCGCTTTTCCGACCTGAGGAAATCGAGCTCCTGGTGCGCGGCTCCGACGAACCTCTGGACGTGGCCTCGCTGCGTGCGGTTGCTACCTACGAAAATTGGCCCAGCGGGAACCCCGAGTCTGAACCAGCGGTTCGATGGTTCTGGGAATTCTTTGCCGATGCATCGCCCCAGGATCAAAGGAAAATCCTGTCGTTCATCACCGGCAGTGATCGGATTCCTGCGATGGGAGCGACGAGCTTGAGCATCCGGATATCCTGCCTCGGGGAAGACTCGTCTCGGTATCCGATCGCGCGCACCTGTTTCAATACCTTAGGGCTCTTCCGGTATTCTACGAGGCAGAAGCTCGAGCATAAGCTGTGGGGGGCTGTCGTGAATAGTGAAGGATTCGGGTTGAAATGATTCGTTCAGGGGAGGAGTGTGAGATAGATGCCCTGGTGGCATGTCGCGAATGCAAGAAATCATGTACATACATCAAAGTCATCATCAAGTCAGCATCATTATTGGTATTGCCGAAATGGCCACTTTATGATCATTGTTTTGAGGAAAGCATTGAGAATAGATTTCAGCAAGATGATCCACGGAAACAGAACAGAACGCAGTATATATTACCCAATTATAGTCCTGCCAGCGAAGTGGTCGCAACTCAGTAACTCAGATGGGAGAGTGTCCCATTCACATTCACAATGCTTTTCATTGTCACTGTCACCTCTTGGCTGTGTACATAAATACATGGTAGATAGATAGATACGCAGGGGTGTTTTTCTTTTTTTTCTTTTTTTTCTTTTTTTTTTTTTCGCTATTTTACTAACTTTCATTGTCTTAAAAATGGGGTCGCAGTCTGGCATGCCAACACGGAGTACTCCAGGACAAAATTCTCAAGAAAGAAAACCAAGTCGATTTGGAAGCAAGCAAACTTGGTTTTCCCCCCTCCCACCCCCCCCTTCCTTTCCTTTACTCCCTTCTTTTAACATTCTGTTTTAATTTTCTGTTATTTCCGTTATTGTTCACCGCTTCCTAAGAGAATAGTTAGGTAGGTAATTCTTAATCTTTACTGAGTTCAGTTCCGTCTACATACTCCATATACCCTGTACTACTCTACTATGTCAAAATTCCAGGGCAAAACATGGATATCTTGTGAGTTTATTTCTCAACAACATTATATAGTAATAGTACGTATAAGAAAATATATATATATATATATATTTAATTAGAAAACAAGCCTTTATTAAATGCCAGCACGTAGGATTTCTAGGTGGTAGTGCTCTCACCCATGGAGCAAGCACGTACCCGAAAAAAAACGAAGGAGATGGAAGGTGATGGACTATGTTATTTTTTTTGGGTTCAAACCAGCCTGTTTTCTCATTCTCTTCATCTTTTCTTTTCTAATAATCATTGCTATTCTCTCATGTTCTTCTACTAGGAGTTCTAGTGTTTCTAGTCAAATTTTAGTCTTCATATCGTTTCTCCCCTTTCTCCGCTCGGGCGGGTTGTTTCAACAGGGGGGTAAAGGAGGCTAACAAAGTCAGGTGACTGTCAAATTTTTATAGCGAAAAGCTTATATAAAATAATATTAAGCTTACAAAAATAATAACTTACTATATATAGGCTTTATAGGGATTTCTTATAGGGTTCTTATACTTTGCACCCCTAAATAAAGCCTTATTTATACAGTACGGTATACCTAGATGCTCCGGGACCTTCGGCCCTCTGCAAGCCTGTATTGCAAGTCTTTATAAGGCCTAAAAGGGTGACTATAGCTATAGGCTTTGCGGGGGCTATATAGGAGTAGGCAGATTTCATGAATTTGGTGGGGTATGCTTATTTATACCCACAGCAGGAGACAGTTTACATGCTTATTAAAAAGCGCGTTGTAACAAATGAACGTTATTTCAATTATAATAGAGTAGAAGAGTAGAAGTAGATACAAGAGCAGATAGATTATTTATTTACTTTTCTACTAAATTTAGTTGTCTTAAAAAAAAGGGTCGCAGTCTGGCAATTACAGTATTAATATAGTCGTCACTCCAGGGACAAATTCTCGACAAAGAAAGTCAAGCCAATAAGCAAGCAGACTTCCCCTTTTCTTTTCTTTTCTAGTATTTTTCTATTTCATAATTTTCTGTTATTGTTCACCGAATTCTTTACTGAGTTAGTTTTACTCAATTCCATCTACTGCATGTCAGGGACTCAGTCAGGCTTTCAGGCTTCAGGCCACGCCACGCCAGCGCTTACGATCGCCGCCAAGCCATTAAGGAGGGGGTGCTCGTTAGGGCCGCAGCGCGCCAAGTGGGGGGACTGGAGAGGCGCGGGGCGGCGGGGGAAAAGAAAAAGAAAACAAAAAAGATTCTTCTGTCCTCATGACTGGACTTGACTCGGATAGTTCGACTCATTACTAATCGACGGGCTGAAATATGGATTGCTCACTCACACCGCTGGATCTTATCTGTCAGCAATTACGGAGTACAATTGTATTCCGTATTTCCGTATACCCCAGGCTTTTTTTTTTCGAAGTCTAGAACGTCGCGACTCGCACTCAGAATGGGGTGTCAGAAAGGCTGAAAGCGGATGTGGCAGCGATCTAGTAGCGAACTATGCTCTGTAGGCTGTAGCGTAGGCCCCCAACTCATTTTGTGGCTTCAACGACGGTTCTGCGATTCTCCATTTTTTTTTTGTCCGGGGACCGGGGAAGAGGGGAGCTTCGTCCCGCTAGTTGAGTCGGAGGGGCAGCCAACGCTGGGGGTTAGGTAGGAAGCAAGAGATATGTATGTCAGTATGAGCTACCTCATTGTATGCATTTTCTTCAATTCTCTCCACTGAAGCTGACTTGGTGATAGGAGTACGGAGTATATAGCATGGCTCTTCACTCTTACCTACTGTATGACTTACATGGCATGCTTAACGGTACGGAGCGGAGTACTCCGTATTTTAGTGGTCATGTGAATTGAGAGCATCCCGTCCGATCCATTTAGTAGTTGTTAGTCGGGACCGGAATGGCGGGTTCGGGGATCCAACAAGACGAATCCGACCAGACACCCCTAGTCATTTACTGATTCTTCTTGTTGGGGAGAGCAAGAATTGAACCGAACCGCCTGCGGCACACGGCACACATTGTATGATTTGTATCGGGAGCGGTTCGGAATCGCTGTGCATCACCCTTCTCGGGGTACTCCGTACATATGTAACTAAGTCATGCCGGATGAACTGTCCTGCATTATTACTTCAGCATGGAAGGAGGAGGGATGGCATGCGCAATGGGCAATTGGGCCATGGCTGCCGTGTTTCGTGGCGATAAGTTTGACGGATCCCCGCGAGCATGTCCACTAACGACTCTCTGTTGATCCCCAGCGTTGCTAACTGGACTCTCTGACCTCATTGTCTCTCCCTCGCGACCCGCAGTGACTTGTCCGAGAGGAAAGTTAAGTACTCCGTATGCCCGCTGCTTCGCTCGTCTCTTCACAATCCGCTCTCTCTCATCCCTTTCAATCTTTCTCAACCCTTGCCCTGTATCCAGACCGGATTTTCTTGTTAATAGGGTGAGTGCAACACCGTCGTGGTGACTGACATCCATCCCCTCATCCCACCTCACACCGCTTTCCCATCCCCCCGAAAAGAAGCTTCTCCCCCCGCTTCAAGGCGGGGACACCACATAACTTGACTGACGTCCTTGTTTCGCTGACATCGCCAACTCGCAGATTTCTTCTCAATTATCTCTCATTCAAAAGTCATCACATCACATCGACACAATGGCTGCCAATGTGCCCAAGACCATGAAGGCTCTCAGGTCAGCCTCCCAATTGATCTCGCACTCCAATATTCTGTCGATGCAACGCGGCTAACCGGGTGATTTTTCTCTCCACAGATATGAGAAGCCTGAGACTTTTAGCATCGTCGAGATTCCTGTTCCCACTCTGCGTGATAACGATGTCTTGGTATGACCCTCGAGTCAACTGACGCGGGACAAGATGGCTGACCTGTGATTTTGGATGGATTAGATCAAGGTCAAGGCCTGTGGTGTCTGCGGTACCGATCTGCACATTCACGAGGGAGAATTCCTTGCCAAGGTGCGTATATATCTTTTTACCTCTTCGCCTCGAATAATCCCGCTGACAGCATCTCAACTCAGTTCCCTCTCGTTCCTGGTAAGTTTGTCAACTGCAGCGCTCTACCAGCATTCAATCCTTGGCAACTGTTCTGATGGTCTGTCATAGGCCACGAGACTGTCGGTGTTGTTGCCGCAGTTGGACCCAAAGTCAAGGGCTTTGAGATCGGTGAGCGTGTTGTTGCAGACAACTCCGAACTTTGCGGCGAATGCTTCTACTGCCGGCGAGGAGAAGAGTTGCTCTGCGAGCACTTCGAGGCTCACGGTGTCACCATGAACGGTGGTTTCGCCGAGTACTGCGCCTATCCTGGTAAGCAATCGAAACAGCTCCTCTGGCTCAATGAGGAGAGACTGACAGAATCCGCACAGCCGGCCGTGTCTTCAAGATCAAGAACCTCTCTGATGTGGAGGCCACTCTGCTGGAGCCCGCTTCCTGCGCCGCTCACGGTCTGGACAAGATTGCCCCCAAGATGGGCTCGTCCGTCCTCCTGTTCGGCGCTGGTCCCACTGGTCTGGTAGGATTTCCCGAGCTCTGTTCGTAGGTCGATTTCCATTGCTGACCCAAGGTTCAACTGTATAGGTCCTTGCTCAGATGCTGCGTCTGAACGGAGGATGCCGCGTCGTCGTTGCTGCGCCCGAGGGTCTGAAGATGGACTTGGCCAAGGAACTCGGCGCTGGTGATGAATACGTTGCTCTTTCTCGCACGAACCCTGAGGCTCAGTTTGAGAAGCTGAAGGCCGACAACCCGTACGGCTTCGACATTGTCGTCGAGGCTACCGGCAGTGTGAAGATCCTGGAGGATGCCATCAACTACGTCCGCCGTGGAGGCAAGCTCGTCGTGTATGGCGTGTACGCCAACAAGGACCGTGTGACGTGGCCCCCAAGCAAGATCTGTAAGTCTGTCGTTTTTTCCCATCAAGTAATCTGTTACTAATACCGATCTAGTCGGTGACGAAATCACCATTCTCGGCAGTTTCTCCGAGACCTACAAGTTCCCCGCCGCCATCGACTACCTGGACTCCGGCAAGGTCAAGGTCAAGGGTATCGTGAACAAGACCTTCAAGCTGGAGCAGTGGGAGGAATGTCTGGCGTCGTTGAAGAACAAGACCGCCATCAAGGCCGCCATTACCTTTGACTAGATGGAACAAACACCTCGTTTCTAGAGAGCGATGACGCCGTTCTTAGACTAAAAATCCTGTGTTGAATATCCGAATAATGACATGAATGAAGAAGAAAACATCTATGTGTGCACAACTTTTGCAATGGATTGAATGCATTAGAGCTTGTGTACAGTATTTTGGAAAAGAAACCCAGCATTTATAGGGCCGTCAATTGAGTGAGGACCTTGATAAACAGTGAACCTGTGCGCTAAGCTAAGCCTTTGCACCTGAGCGAAGTTCGGAGTTCCAATTGCTCCACAACCATTGGTCCTGTACTAAAATAGTATTAGATTGTGCCATTTGCATGACTTTTAGGAGAGCCGCCATCCTTTCGTTAGTAATTTGTATTCGTAATTTTAAGTGTTGGTCTCCCTGGCTGCCCTGTTGTAGCTCTGTATGTATCTTGGAAAGAACAGGCCTGACGGTGGTTGGATATAACGTCATAACCGTGGATTGCTATTAGTTACTGCCCGGAGTTTGGGGTGCTTTACAGGTAAATTACATACATACACAGCTGGTGACTTACCCGCCACGGATAAATTACAAACTACCAACCGAGCTTCATCACCGTCCTACGTATGTAGAGCTTCATACAGCTTTTCACAACCTCGCAACGGCAATCCTACCCAGACACCGCTCCTTTCTTATAACTTACGCCCTCGATTGTCAATAGCAAGTCCAAGTCCAAGCCAACATGGTCAAGCCCCTCACATTCAAAGGCGACAAAAAGCCAAAGAAACGAAAGCATCGCGAAGCCGATCACGACCATGACCAGGCGGTCGTCCCGAGTACCGCAGGAGCAGTAGAAGACGAGACTACCGACGACCAGAGCTGGGTCTCTGCCGACGTCCCCACGGACATCAACGGTCCCATCATCTTCGTCCTCCCCTCGACGCCCCCGACGTGCATCGCCTGCGACGCCAATGGCAAGGTCTTCGCCAGCGAGTTGGAGAATATGATCGATGGCGATCCGCGGACGGCAGAGCCTCATGATGTCCGACAGGTTTGGGTCGCGACTAGGGTGGCTGGGAGTGAGAGCTTCAGCTTTAAGGGACATCATGGGAAGTGAGTATCCCCCCTTCCCGTCTGACATTAATTTCAGCTTGAGCTAAACAACTCTTTTTGTTTTATTAGATACCTCAGCTGCGACAAATACGGTATCCTCAGCGCCACCGCCACCGCCATCTCACACTTCGAATCCTTCCTCGCCATCCAATCCCCCGATACACCGGGGATGTTCTCCTTCCAGACGCGGGGCGGCGACTCAGAGACCTTCCTGACCATCAAGGAAGGTTCCAAGACATCTAGCCCCGTGGAGATCCGCGGCGACGCGACCAGCATCTCGTTCGAGAGCACGATGCGCGTCCGCATGCAGGCGCGCTTCAAGCCCCGCGTCAAGGCGTCCAAGGAGATCAAGGCGCGCGAGAAGATCAGCCGCAGGGAACTCGAAGCTGCGGTGGGACGACGCCTGGAGGACCATGAGGTCAAGAGGCTGAAGAAGGCGCGCAGAGAGGGCAATTTCCATGAGGAGGTCCTCGATGTGAGGGTTAAGGGGAAGCATGATAAATTTGCGTCGTGATCGTGATATCCTTCCTGCGGAGACTATCTATCTGTCTATCTATCGCTGCAAGTTGCATGCATGCATGCATGCATACATCCTGGTCAAAGCACGCGCAGCAGGGAAGGGGAAGAAAGACCACATAGCGAGTGCGTGCGTGCATGTTTCTCGTCAAACGGCATTTCCGTCAAACGTCAAGAGGAAGAAGAGAAAAGATGCTACGATTTCCGAAATTCGATTCTGACGCGCACCCAGCAGTCAGTCGACTACTCCGTTGGATTTAACCAGAGAAAAAAAAACGCTCGACGATCAATGCAACTGTCCTGCTGTTGATGTGTGTGCATGTGTGTGGAAGCAAAGCAAGAGTTGGGCAGCTGGCCAGAAGGCAAGGCAAGGAAGACTGTCATGTCAGATCAGTGACAGTTGTTGTTTTATTCTTTGGCCATGGAAACACAAGCAAGCAAGCGCACACCGCAGACTGGACAGACGTCAAGTCGTCAAGTCAAAATACCTCCCCCTCCCATAGCCCATAGCCATGAGAAATCAGGCCTGTCTTTTTGCTATGGCGAGCGTATACTACAGCTAGCTGCTTAGCTTCTTTTTAATTTTAATAGCAACAGGTGTTCTTTGTTGTTGCGCGAAAAAATGAAAGAAAATTCTCGGCTTGTGAACAAGAAAGAAGACTTGCCAGGATCAAGATATGTGCCGTGAATGGATGGAATGGAAGCTATCATGTGACTATTATGAACAATTACAGTATAAAATAATTCATAAACGGATACGACAGGACAGACTCGCATGCGATTCAGGCTCTCGATCGAGGGTATCAATCAATTCTATTTTTTTTTTACAAATCAATCCTCTATCTATCTATGATAGTAGCTCATGCGTTTCCCCCATAGACCCATAATGATAATGATAATAGTAATAATAAACAATAACAAGACATGTGTGCTGGTCAACAGCTTGTGTGGATCATGCAGAATAAGAAAAAAAAATGTAAATCTTGAAGCCTGTTGCGCCGCCAGTGCTCCTTCTCCTAACTTGTGGGTATCTTGTGGCATACTGAATCCGTTTTATGATGTCACGAGCCAGGAATGAATTTCCTGACCATCGTCCGCCCTTCATGCTTGCATTATTAGTAGCAGAAGTTAAAGGGGGGCAAAATGCTGCAGTCTGACAGAACGAAAGGCTCGAAAGCGGACAAGACAAGGAGGAATGGTTAAGTGGACTCACATTTTGGCTGATTGGGCGCCCTTGGTACAGGCCGCGTACGCGGTCTTCTTGCGTCAAGATCTGTGAGAGGGGGCCCGAGAGGGGGCCCCAGTAACGCCATGGCTCTTCTTTGTATCATCTTCCGTCGAACGGCATCGTAAACGTCACCAGTTTGGTTTTGCTGCTCAACTGGTGCTGGAGCAGCGAGCTGTCTGGCTTGGGAAGACTGTCTGTTCATGTCCGGACGAGCATTGGTGTTGGGGACAGCAGGCCTTCTGCGAATGAAGATATCCAGCAGTGAACGACCACAGAAACGAACTCGGTCAAAAACGCCGAGTCCACGCCTTTCGATGTTGCGTCGCCGAAGTCTTCTCATGCGCTGCTCACGATGAACCATGAAGTTGGTTACCTGGTCTGAGAGAAAATTTGGGGGTAGAACATTCTTCTTGCACACAGGACAGAGACTGCTGTCCCGCATGAGAAACGGGTCGATGCACTCAGGATGGAAGATGTGCAGGCATGGAAGCTCGCGAACAAGGGAAGAACCAGGAACAAAATCCTCGAGACAGATGGCACAGGTAAGTTGTGAAAATGTGAGGCGAAAAGCATCTCTACTCCGCGGGGCAGGGTTCACATCTGGCCAAATCTCATCGAGGATTGCTGATGATATCTCATCCTCGTCCTGCTCACTACGAGCTGGTTGGGAAGCGGAAACTCCGTCAACACCCGCCTTTTTAACAACTGGAGCAGGTTCAGAAGGACTGTCGACAGGCGTTTTGTCTGAGAGTGATGGCGGTTTTGTGGTAGAAAGGTCCGGATATGTATACAGCAGTAACTTGACCAGCACTTGAGGTGGAACGACCGTTCGCTTGATACCCAGGGATTCGAGATCAATTTCTCCTGAAATAATTCTCCTTCGCAGATTTTCACGGCGTCTTTTCTGCATGTATTTTACAGAAAAATAAGCGAGGAGCATGACCAAGAGCAAAATACCCAGGATAGCAAGAATAAACACCCAGATGCCCGGCACGGGTGTTGTGTCGCTAGGTTCTAGCAGGCCATCAGTGAAGCCGTTCGACAGATATTATTTGACAGGGCATTTTTGATATTTCGGGATATTACCTAAGTCGAGAAGGGCATACAGCCTAGCGCAATTCACTGGTGCAAAAGTCCCCATAACGTCTGGACTGAGTTGGGATTCAGTCGAGCCTCCCGAATACTGAGCCAGTTCGTGCATCAATTTCGATCCTGCAGGACCCGAAATGGCGTAAACAGGGTATGCATTGTCCTTCTTCCACTGGCCTCCATCCCCCAGACTCCAGATAGGGCTGCTAGCTGGAGGCGGCTTCCCTGTGTCCTGGCTTTGAGGTTGATAGAAAATGAGGGCTCGGGCAGATGCTCGTCTCGACGCAGCAAGATACCCCTGAGTGCAATTCCGGGAAACCCACGGAGCGAGTCCTATTATGTCATGATCGTAGTCGGGAAGATCTCTTTCTCGCGTGACGTTCTGGGGGACAAACGGTTCCGTGATCTTGTTACACGGGTCTGTAGGCTCGAGACTCGGGACGAACAATAGCCCCCTGAAGGAATCCTCCGCGGGAGGATTGTTACTGGAGAGTGTCTGGATTGTGCCATCAAGAACGAATCGAAAAGAGATGCTTTGCTGCGTCCACATACACCATCAATCCCTGCTACAAGATTCAGGAGGAGAACACGAGAGAGATCCTTACATTCACATATGGACGGCCGCATCCAGTAGTACCCGGTCCCGCGAACAGGGTGACAGCCGTCGTCCTTGTTTGCGCAGCTAGTCGAGAAGGCGGAAAACTGTTAGCGAACAGCATCTTGGAGTGCAACGCAGCATGTTGAATGTAACAATGTTATGGTCGCTTGACCTGGGAGGACCTACCCATGGTGCGCTCAGTTGCGTAAGCATACCTAGGTAATCTGGTATCCGATGGGAAAGAGCATCCTGAGAGGCTCTGGATTAAACAGGGGACAACCAGCACTTTAAACTTATGAAATGGGAGATTGGAGACTGCGTCGCTGCCATTCCGATAGTTGCAGAAACGGAAAAGAATGTAGCGATAAACACATGTTTACAGATAGGAATGCAGGAGTAAAACAGAACGCTGATTGGGTGAAGGAGCCTGTCAGTCTTGAGGGTGGACCCTTGTGTCGGTGAGAGAGAAATCGAGGTATCTGAGAGTGTCGAAAACGATCTGAATGGCATTTGAGACATCTGGGGTTCCTTCAGGTTCATCAACTGCAGAAGGCATCTATCTCACTAAACACTGGAGCTTGCAGACACGACACAGGATTCTCCAGAATTGCTGGCTGTTAGAGGAGAAAAAAAATCTTTCATAGATCTTTCGCATTTACATCGTAAGTTCCGAGTCAGTGTCATCGTCATCTGGGTGAATTGAGACCCCGTATCTTCAGAGAGCTGCCGAGTACTGGGCCTGTTGATGGTGGAGCACAGGCTGCGGATGGCCTACGGTAACCGACCGTGGAGAATGCCTAGACTGGCACGAGAGAAGAATAGTAAACATTACATCAGCACGCATAGATGTGTAAGACATGGCTAGTACTTTGCTATCAGAAATAGATCAGTTGATGCGACTGCTGGAGACGCCGCTGGCATTCTATCATGCACCACTTCCTCTGCCTTCGAGCATCGGTGCTTGATTTCTGGGAGTTTCAGATGCCAAGAGAGGCTAACGCGATCTGACGCGATCGTGACTTCCCGTTGTGTGGCTTCCGATTTGCCGCCCGGCCTGTTTTGCGCGGGGAAGGAGCAATGCCAGCACGTGATCAGCACGGACAACATCTCATCTCACTCCTACCTGGGCAGTCTAATCACCTGCGACTCCTCGAGATACGACCATTCTTCTTTTCTCGCTTGTCATTTGTTTCTGAACGCCTCTCATCTGAGTGGGCAATGCAAACATCGCTGTGCGCTGATGTTGCCCAGAAGCTGCTAAAGTGGAATTAAGTGAGAACGCGCCTAACTTGATGGCGAAATGATCCTTCGACAGTCAAAGGTTTAATAAGTGCCTCGACAAATCGCTTCCTCTTTTGGTCTTTCAGAGCTGGAAACTACCTCTCGGTTTGGTGGTCGCACTTCTACTTTGAACGGACAGAACTACCGCCTTCATCCTCGCACCGTCACGTCGCTATCATGCCTCTCGCCAACAAAGGCAAGGGCAAGGGCCGCGAAGCCAGGCAGTCGCGCAGTCGAAATACTACACCAAGCTCTGGCTTGAGCGCGAGTACTACGACAGGAGCGTCATCAGCTCCCGGCTACCTCGATAACGATGTCTCCAAACTGTTCTCGTCGTCGACCGTCCAATACGCTGACATCCTGGAGCGACTCGGCGGTGGTGGAACGATTCCGGACTCCAAAACTTTGGAATTGCTCGGCGAACATCTCAAAACGTTAAGCCAGCTGGCTGACGCCAGAGGCGATGTTTGCAATGCGGGAATGCGAGAGCTGTCCCAGCGGCGCAAAGAGGTGCTGGAGGACCAAAGGGAGCAGGAACAGATGGAGCGGGATGCCGAAGAACGAATGAGGATGAAGAGAGAGGCTGATGAGGAGGAGGATGGTAGCCGCGCTCTTAAGGGAGGAAAGCTGAAGAAGCGCAAGGAGCGGCCCTCAAAGGAAGACCGTCCGCTGGCCGTCGGAGCCCACGAAATCACCAGGCAGGATGGAGGAGAACTAGGTGAGTTGATTCTGCTCCAAAAACACCGGCGACTTCACTTTTCACGCAAATGGATGCTGCGACTACGACATCCCACTCCTCCATTCCTTAAGATGGGACACGAGAGCTTTGTATCAGCAAGCCAGGGTATGCTAATTGATTCTCTTAGGCGATCGGAAACGAAGTCGCGAGACTACTTCTCCCTCATCCAAAAAATCCCGAGGTCTGGCCTCGGGCAGCACATCCTCCCTTTCCCCACCGTCACTGGCATCCCCGCCTCCTGCTTGTCCTGGTGATGTTCCCGAGGCAGTCGGTTCACCAGCTTCAGACGAAAGTTCAGAGTCGCACCAGCCGGAGCCAGCACCGGCCGTTCCTCAATATCAGGTCTTCGGACCCGACCCGTTGAGATTCCCTGACCCAACTATTTACCATATTCGTGAAGTTACGCCCGGTATGACCGATGAGGAGAAAAAGGAAATTTACTGCGTGGCCGACTTTCCCAAGAGTGATTTGAGCCACTTGATGGCCGGAACGCCACCAGACAAAGATTTTAGCAATTCGAAGCCGACAAACCAGGTTAGCGCAAACACCTTCGCAACCTATATCGACCCTTATGTCCGCCCGTTGACCGAGGAGGACATCGCATTCTTGAAAGAAAAGGTACGTATTCCACTCTTTTCGCTCTCTTGAGCGATCTTGTTAACATTTGACTAGGGAGATCGTACCACGCCTTTTGTGATGCCGCGACGAGGAAAGAAGCATTACACTGAGATATGGGCGGAAGAAGACGGTGCGCTGGGTGTTGATCAGTCCAACGCTGAACGAGAACGCCTTCCGTTGAACCAGGGCCGTGGTAACATCGAACAAGTGACTGATGAAACCGCCGAGACAGACAAAGTCTCTGTCGGGCCCCTGGTCAGTCGCCTCTACTCCCTCCTTCGTTATGAGCATCGCGCTCCTCCAGATGAAAATGCCGCGAACGGAACTACCAATGGAGACACCTCGATGAATGGTTTCTTGAATGGCGACTCTGCTATGGACCTCGATCATCCGACGGGCGAATCGGAAAACAAACCTCAACCTTCTGCAACATCTTTCCCCGATGCATCTCCAAGTAGTTTCAAGGTCCCGGCTGCTAAACTCGAACACGCCCAGTTGGATGAGCGTCTGAAAGCCGAACTCCGTTATGTTGGCTTCCTTGGCCCCGACGACAATCCTGATTTTGACGCGCATTACGATGATGACATCGCACAGCGTCTGCGGTTGCTGCAGAGCGAGCTGAAAAAGCAAATGATCATCAACGGTGCCCGCAAGGCTCGACTCTTGGAGATCGCTCGCGAGCGTATGGCCTATCAAGAGTACAGTACGATCCACGACGACCTGGACGCTCAGGTACAACAGGCGTATTTGAAGCGCACGCGCACACTTGGAAAGAGCAAAAAGGGCTCGCAAGCCAAGCATCGACCCGGAGGCGCTGGTGGTGGCAGTCACGTCGTCAGCGCGGCAGGGGTTGGCCGACCGGGTATCGGGGATGTCGCGCGGACACTCATGGACCGTCGCAAGCGCTGGCGCGACTGCATTGGTCCTGTCTTCAAAGATTGCAAGACCACTGTCCCCGGCAAGGGCGAGACCATTTTCGATCCGGCCATAATGGCGGAGTACGAGAAGGCGGAATTGGAGGGATGGGATGAGGAACAAGAGTGAGCTGACTCTTAGAAAAATGGGGTTACGTTTGAAACTGTTGCATGCCGTATGGTATTTTGATTCTTGTGGACCTCCCCGCCACAGACTGTACATAGTTTGATGACACGGTACAACATTCGCATGGGGGAAATAAAGGGAACGGGACATCAATCATCATAGAACGTGGGAAAGACACCTACGTTGATTTAGGCGTTGGAATGGTGGGAGGTATCGTATCCTTTTCTGGGTGGGCGGGGAGTTTTTTTTCAAGTCTGATTTAATTAATGCTATGCTATGCTATGCATTTTTGTGATTTTTCTCGTCTATTTATTATAACCAGGCAATAGGAGGGTAACTTCCATCCCTAAGGTTGCTACCTAGGTAGCTAATATCATTAATTATTTATCATCATCAATCAATCAAATCTCCAATTGTACAGTACAGTACAGTATTTATTGGGCAAAGCCTATATGTCAGGTCCCCCGAAAAAAAACAACTTTTCTTCTTACATATTTATCGATGAATGATCTGCACCTCATAAGGATACTTTTTCAACCGCGCTGTTAACTCCCGTTCACTGATCTCCAGCTCGGTGCAGATCTGATCGAAGCAGTGCGTCCCGTCGAGATATTTCGCCAGCGTCGCGTTGGAAATGCCATCTTCGTCGTCCTCGTCATTATCTCCCTCCCGCTCCTCGTCATCATCGTCGACAGATGTGGCTGCGGCGGAGGATCGAGCTGTGCTGCTGCGGAAGGAGGTTGAGGTCATGCCTTGGTCGTCGTCTCCGCCGCCGCCGCCTAGATGGACTGAGTTAGGCCTGCTCGTTGGGGCACTTCCCCCTCCTCCTCCTCCAGCAGAGACAGAGGAGGAAGGTTTCCCGCCTTTGACGGATGACGTTGTTGACGTTGCGGCGGCATGCGGAGCGGGCAATCCCGTAGCGTAGGCGTACTTGTGCACCCGGTACAGAAAGCCCTTGATGATGCCAAATGTGATGAAGCGGCGGACGTCGATATTGGCGAGCTCCTGGCTGTGTTGCGCGTACCATTGCTTGACGCTTTGGCCTTGCCTCAAGCTTGCGTAAAGCTCGACAATGCCTACGCCATCCACAACCTTTCGCTTGCCACCGGGCTCGCTGCTGCCGTTCCCGACAAGCGGCCAGATGTCATCGCCGTCGTATCGATGACCGCCGACATTGCCGGCCACGTCGCTGCGAGAGCTGGAGGTGCCCAGGCCTCCAGCATTGGGTGGGGCCATGGTGATTGGGGCGGGAGCAAAGCGCGTGTTCACGTAGCGGGCGCATTCCTGCTGCATGGCTTCGTCACACGCAATCGTCGAGCTGAACTGCGCGGTGGGAGCGTAGATGGCGGAGAAGGAGAAGATGTCTAGGAGGAAGATGCATCCGTAATACAGGAGATGTTTGATCGCACGGTTTGTGAGAGAGAGCTCTACGTCGGCGAGGATCGAGATGATGCGGACACTGTTCACGCCGTTGATGTATGGGACGATCTGTAGGCAGATAATCTGTCAGGTTTATTCTGTCGCATAGCATCCGATCGGAAGTAATATATGAGCGTGGAAAGAAAAAAAAAACAGCTTACTTTCTGCATGGTAAGGTCCCAATTCTCGTCCATAAACCTCTCATAGCGAACCGTGAAGAGAGGCACTTGCCAGGCTTTGACGGACGGGGGTGCCGGGTAGATTGGGAAGAGCTTGATATTCAAGGTGTTCAACTCATCTGGCACGGTCTATAATCAGCCAAGGGCTCTAGAAATGGATTTATTACCTTCTCATACCGATTGGGATCATGCATTCGCTGTAATTGTTCAGGTCCTCCATCAACGTCTCACACAAGCTGTACACCTTGCCCTCTCCGCTTTTCGAGAAGTCTCGCGTCAGAAATCCGCTTTGCTCCTCCAGCCCATGCATCAGATCCGCCAGCTTCTGGACGACGCTCTTGTACATGCTGAAGTCCTCCTCCTCGGCCAGGACGAGGCAGAAGTTGAAGATGAACTCATTCCGGTCATAGCGCGGCGACTTCATGCAGATCGGATAGCCCAGGATGCGGTACCCGCCAGTGCACACCTGCAGGAGATTGCCGCAAAGCTCCTGGCGGGGAATCACGTAGAAGGATATGTCGGAGAAGGTGAAGAAAGGCTGCTGCTGCGGAGCCGTTGGGGAGGGAACAATGGCGCCATCGGGGACTTGGTGGACCACTTTGGGACCTGCAGTGACCTTTAGCTGTTGCTGCTGCAAAAGCTCAAACTGCTCCTCCAACCTTCCTGGGTATCAAATTTGCTGTAAAAGATCGCCTTGATCATGGTGGGTCAGTCTGCCGCATTCCAGCGTCAAGCCTCCCAATTGAGGGGTGGACGGCGTTTAGGACATAGTTGAGAACGATGACCTTCAGTCAATATGTACAGGCATCAGACGCTCCGAATGATGTGCATCGTGCAGGGAAAGCCATCTCTCGCTTCCAATGGATGTGAAATGTGAAGCGTGAACTCGCGCAGTCAAATGACGCGGGGAAAAGGTTTACGGAGTAGCTTCGGAAGATCATTGATTGGGCTGGAGGGTGGGCCAATCATGAGCATGACCCATATGGAAGTCGCTGGTACCAATTTACCCTTGTATAATCACAAATTCGATATAAAACGTTAAATAAAATTAAATAAAAATCTACTGAATTATCGGGTATTTTTTTTCCCTGTGAATCGACCCCAGCAATTTCTAGAACCAGGTATCAGGTAGGTACGTTGATCTTGAACAATAATCTGTCTCTAGAAGCCAGAGCACGTGATGGAAGGTCATTTCTTAGGGTTGTAAGTTGTTGGAGGTTTTTCCCCTTCAGGATTATTTCGATGTGTTGCTACCAAATAATACAGGATTTGACATCCTACATGGCCTTCTTATCTATGGATAGAAATTATATGATCTTAATCAAGGCTGCTAAATTGGTGCCCGTGGTTGTGGGAATGCCAGAACAGGAGAGTGGTTACAGGTCCTCGATTATCAATCAATTATTGGGCTTCTTTGCAACGATAACCACTCGCGGAATACAGAATGCGGCGCCGTCAACACACTCCTGATACCCATCCCGGATAAGTTGATAGAACTTGGCTGCCGCCTCCTGCTTGTTAATCCGCATTAGCCCGGCTGCGAATTCGTCCATGGTGAGCAGATGCTGGTCATTAAAGGCGCGCACTAGTTCTGGTTTGTCGCCATAGTACTCCAGCTGAGCGTCGTGAAAGCCTTCTTGCATGAGCAGTTGTGGCAGATCGAGGACCCAGTCGTGTCGCCCATCCGAATAGGACATTTTACAAAGTTCTTCCAGTGCGGGAGCGCGCACCGAAGGATCGACCTTCTTAACATGCATGTTCACGCAATCGAGCTCGTCCCACTGCAGGTAACCCCCGTGTTTGACGAGCTGAAGCAAGTTCCGGATGACTGGCTTTGGATCCAGAGCGGAGAGGACTAGCACCAGAAGTCGCACGTGGACGAGGTCGTATTTTCCCACCAGATCACTGGGGACGTCTTCGAAGATGTTCCACTGTCGCAGGGTGATATTCGGAGGGAGCCAACGTGGATGCGGTGCTTGAGTAAGGTCAATATCCAGCCCATCCAGCTGCGCTGCTGGTAATTCACGAGCAACGTCGATCAGCCAGAGACCGGTGCCTGCGGCAACGTCGGCAATATGAACGGGACGGTCAACGGGGAGCTGGATGGCAGGGTGTATGCTGAATTGGAACACCTCCTTCCACAGAAAATGTTGGAGATTCAGTCGGCAGGCGGCTATATGGCTGCGATCCAGCATGTAACCGTGGCCGTCGGCCAGTTTGAAGTTGGCAGTAGACGAGTCTTGCGCCATTGCACTTGACTAAGGTGCAAGCTTCCAAGTGACAGCGTTCACATATATGCAGTCAGTGACCGCTCATGGATTTGGGTCTTACTGACGAGGAGATAGACCAATCTTTGAAGGACAGCTGAGCCTGAGGATTGCCAAAAGGTTTCTTAGGCAGGATAGCCCATGTGGGAGTTCTGTCTCATATATATGTCCCATGATGCAAGTGTCAGAATCTTATTATTAAACTCTGACAGATTATCCGGCCTTATGATAAAAATAGGGTCGATTACATGGATTAGGTATCTATCTTTCAGCCCCAACGTTGGTAGTAGTCACATGTGGGGGGTGTCAGGTCACACGACGCAAAGCCGCCAACAGTTCAATTGAGCACTCCCAAGCGTGGTCCATCATTTTTTCCCTTTTTTTTCCCCAAAAAAGGAACCCGCTTCGACATCTATATAGTAGTACCTACTATATTTTCCTATTGTAATATTCTCTTATGCCTATGGTCGTAATTATAATTCTATGCCAGGGAGGAACTGCCCAAGTACCCAAAAAGGGTTACAATACTTCTGTAGGTCAAAAATCCCAAGAAAAATTCTTGAAAAAAAAAATCCCTTAATCAACATCTATTGAAGAATCAAATCGCATATAGTGTATTCTTCCAATATATAAGAAAACCGTTAATTAAAATTATAAAGTTCTCTAATTATTTTGTCACTAAAGCCTACGTGTACATACATTTAATTATTTTTATCTCATTAGTTTTAGGTAAACTCTCAAGATGTCATTTTCTAAAAGTAGATACAATGCATATTTTTGATAGAATTTGTATAGCTTATCTTCGCTATAAATAGATATTATGATTAATTTTTTGCTATATATATATTCCTATATGAAGAATTTAGTTTAGCCAATTCATTGCTTACGAACATATTTCTATAACATATTAGAAAAAAAAAGTGAGTAAGGTCTATATATATAGAGAATGGAAGGGATATACGGAGTAGAAATTTCCCCTGATTATCTTTATTTATGGATCATCGAAGCATTAGCTAGCTAGCTAGGTACTCACCACGGCGAGCTTGAGAGTCCAGTAAAGATCGACTGTAATATTGTTGGCTACGAAACTTCCTAATCGTCTACATATGGACTGTCACAGAACATGTGGAATGCTTTGAACGTCTGTTGCTGCACGCAACATACTTATCAACGAAATGGAGCGCTCAAAGGAGGCATGCAATTAAGTAGGGTCATTAACTAAACTGATCATATTTTAAGAAGCAATTGCAAGGGTATTTGTCGTAACTCGAGGGAAACCGTTGGAAGTAAGAAAGAAAAACTCCAGTCTATCCATCAGTAAGCTGAACCAGATAACGAAACTCCTTGTCAAAGATATTGCACCTCCGTGTAACGCCGCAGGGACTGGAAGAGGAAAAAAACGCCACACATGCACGAGAGAAAAGGGGAAACCGTCGCCATTTTTCGAAATCAGAAATCATCCAGTCTAATAAAGGAAGAGAACCGCTGAAATCACTGCTCAAATCATAATGCAAAGATGCGCTGGCAGTAGCTGTCGCTGCTCGAATCTCGATGCAACTTACCTAGCCCTGCCAGACGCGTTGTTGGACGGGTTTCTCAGTGTCGAGTTGTAGGTAAAAGCCATGGTCGACTGTGTGGGCAGACGGAGTTGGCCCACCATACCGTGACTAGAGGATTGGTTGCTGGACAACAGATTCAGAGGTTGACCGGTCCGGATGGCATGGAGCATGTCGGAGTAGTTGCCGCGTTCAACAGCCTCCTTGAGCCACTGCTCCCAGTCCTCGTCCAGCGGTATATCGGCGCCTCGTTCGCGTGCCGCCGTGGCATAGAGAAGCCGCTGGTTGAGTTCAAGACCGTAGCTCTCCATCTCTTCGTCGCTTGATTCTTCGTCGTCACTGTCGGACTGGTGACTAGTCCCCCTCGGGACGATGGGCACACCCAACGGATCCCCCTCCACCTCTGCTTCCTGCTCACTGTATGGCTGCGCAAAAGTGTCGGAATGGCATTCAATCGACGGAGGTGGTGGCGGCGTGGCAGCCCGGACATTTTCGGCCGTGGTATCACGAACGATGACCCCTTCTTCCTTTTCGTATCTCTCCCGGGCGGATTTCGTGCCTTCCCACCGGCATAACGAGGAAATTTCCGCTTCTGTCAGACCCAGCTCATCGAACACCTTGAACAGCTTGCGGTGCCATGGAAAGCGACTCAGCCTCATGCGATGCGGGGGATACGAGTAGTCCAACCCGGGATACTGCGCTTCGATGCAGTCGAGGGAGCCATAGAACGTCGAGGTCTCAATGCGCACTTCGGGGACAAGATTGCGCGTGATGTGCGCCGAAAATGAGGCCGGATCCGACGTTTTGGGCCGTGGGAATGTCGCGTTGTAGACCAGCTGAGCTATAGAGGGTTTATGCATGGTGAGCGGCGTAGTGAGGGTAGATTCTTGGATAGCGGTGATAGAAAGTCTTGCAGAGCCTGTCGTCAGGAGTGTTTTCACCTGGCAAGAGTGGACCGACAAAGGGCTTTATGACGGCTCTCGCCTTGCAGGCGGAGGCGGAGGTGAGGAATGGACAAGGCAGGAGAGACGGAGACTGACTTCCTGTCCGACCAGGGGAACCACTTAACTTCCGCAAGAAAGATTATTAAATTAAGGGAGAACTAACCGCAGGATTTCCTCTGGCACAGTGTCACCACTACAGGCTCACCACGTTCCTCATCTGGGGATTCCACCCGGCCAAAAAGCTTGGGACAGCTCAGTGGGGCTCCTAATTAATGAATCGGCGGCTTTGATCAGATTCCCCTTTCGTCACTCGGAGCGTTCTAGATCGGAATGAGCCACCGCATTTGATCAATTCACGGGGGATGTGCTGGGAGGCAATAAAGGAAAATGGCCTGTTGAACTGGGCGACGCAACAGCCGGGGCAAGGATGAGCAACGCGGCTAGCTCCAGGAACGCCTGATGATGGCTCGATCCCATCCCTCTTCCTCGCGCTGGAACGGGTGCCGGAGAAGTCGCACAGGTGAGAGACAAACTCAGCGACCTTTGAGGGCTGCAGCGCCCTTTTGAAGGGTCGAAAAGTCTGACCTGCAGCGCGACAACTCGCAAGTGACCAGCAAGTGACCAGCTCATCGATCGCTCTTCCACTTCTGACAGGTAACAACTTACAGAGGCCAGTTTCTAGGCGTGTCTGCTCCAGGCCTGCCTGTGCGCTGGGACTGGACGCCCACATAGCAATCCGCCCTGACCGGGCTGCTAATCAGAATGGCGCTCGCGTGGCCGCTCCGGGCGCCAGCAGAATCTCTCCATCGTCCTTGCAGGCCTCCTACCAGCACCACGGATTTCTTGGCCGATAGCCTATCTCAGCCATCGTCAATACAGACTGCAGATGGTCATCTGGACTCCCCCACCCTCCCCTCTCGAGATCGGTTTGTCAAGGTTCCAAGTGGGCTGCCAGCTGGGAGGAACCATCACCAGGGTGGGACTGCACTGTCGGGCATCAAACCATCAATGCGATTCCTATCGTTCCCGAAAAGAAAAGGCTGGGATGAATGTGATCGATGATGGAGATTGTCGACCAAACTGGCCATCAGACCCACCAGAGGTGTTGTCTGTCAAATTTAGCAAATTTACGACATATCTGGTAGGCATTGTTGTTGTTGTCCTTCCTACGACTAGCTTCTCTTCCTTCAATGCTGCTATAGTCTTCTGCTGGCATTAATGGACGTTTGACAAGCTCGTAGATTTCCGTTATGAGGACGGTTTACACCACGTCTACGCTGTACGCTAGAGGCACGCTGGGATTGAACTATTCGATCTGGTAGGGTCATCTTTGAGTTAGAATTAATCTGCTACAAGACAGTTAGCTAATGACGACTGATATCTCTCCCACTTGTAGCTGTATAGCGAGCAGACAAGACAATCACACCACCTCAGTTAAGAGTAAGTCGGGAGATTGCCTGATGAGATTCGAGAGCATGTGATATAGCCCCTTTAGGTTAGTATTAATTGGTAGATTTAATACTGGACAGCCCCACTATCTTGAGGTTGAACTGATGGAAGTGAAATCCCTTACAAGCAGTCGGCTCTGTTACTTAGAGCCAGCACAAGGAGAGGAAGTGAGGATTAAACTGGAGATTCCTCCCTTCATCCCTATACTATAAAGCATTCTGTTCCGTTTGTTCACACTGTCACGTGGCTGTTAAAAGCAACATATATACATAAGCATACGACACCAAATTCACGAAATTGGCCTAGCCCCTACTAGTAGGAGATATATAAACTGGCAGAGGAAATGTATTAGGCTATTAGCAATGGATATTTATTATTGAGGGAGACAAATATTACTAGGGGATATAGCAAGAACTACATATTGCAAGGAATATAGGTAGGGAGCCCACCTGGAAAGTAGATAATTTATAAAAATTACCTAGGTACGCCCCGGGGGCAAAAGTTCCTGGCATAGACCAGGTATTTTCGCAGTCGAGCGAAGCGAGACCTGTAAGGCTTGTTTTCCATTTATGAATCCTGCTTCGATACAACTGATATAAATGTGGATGAGAATTTGAATTTCAACAACTTTGAAGTTTTCGACACGAGATTAGTTACATTAAGTTTGCCTCTTCCATAATGCACTGAGTCACCGCTGCAAGAGAAGTGCTTCCTATCCGACTATGTTGTTTGTATTGTTCAACTACGTGGTTAGGTAGGTTCCTCAGGTCCGTAAACCTAATAGTACAGGCAGCAGTGGTGACTACCACCAACGTTCAGTCACCTAGTTGCAGCTCTTCTGGTAATCGTTTGATCTACCCCTTCGTCCACAACATGGCTGATACACCTCTTCAGCGTCGATCCCGCCGCCTCGCAAATAAATCGCCATCGCCATCAGGAGAGCTCCCAACTGCTCGCCGTCGAACTCAGCAGAATACTGTGTCTCAATCGTTGTCTACGACTATCCCGGCTCCTGATACAGGATCTTCTCATGTTGCTCCAACTGAGCTGTCAGCGGCGTCTTCTGAGAGTCCTGCTACACCTGTGCCAAGGCTTACAGCCCGTGCAGCATGTCGAAATGTGCACATTTTTGACAATCAAAAGCCCCCAGTTGAGATTGGAGGCCTTCATGTCACAAGAGGTGTTTCAAATCAGCTGCTCTACGACATGACAGCGGTTCTTGTTGTTGAACCCGTATATTCTTGGCGTTTGCGAGACGAACGCAATCAGCAAGTGCTGAGAGATAATAACCCGGTGCAATCTGGAAATTATTACATTATCTCAAACAGTGAGCAGGTTTTTTTTCTTTTGCTTTTTTAAAGAACGGACGGTGATGCTGATAGATAGAATCTAGTGACTATCAATATCACAAATGAAAATGCTCTAACCCGGACTGTAACCAAATTACCATCTGCAACGAGACATCGTGCTTTTGTAAATGATGTACGTCAACGCGATGGCGGATGCATCGTTATGAAAGTCCGCAACCCCCAAGAGTATATCGAGGCTGGAGTTTGGGATAGTTTCCAGGCCACCCACATCTTTCCCCTAGCATATTTAGAACTTTGGAATCAGCTGAACTTCAATAAATATATCACGGTTCCAGGGCCAGGCGGAGACAATATTAACTCTGTTCAAAATGGGATTCTCCTTCGAGATCACATGCACACACTTTTTGACACTTACGCATTCACCATTTCTCCAAATGTATGAAATATATAACCGTTGTCCTTCCAAACATATAGTGGCTGATCTTTGTCATAGCACGGCTATAAGATTATCTGCTTCCACCCGGACGTGGATAATATTGCAGGAACCTACCCTGATCGTTCATTTACTTCGAACCCTAGCAGACCCCCAGATGAACTTTTGAACTGGCACTTCCGCCAGGCCATACTTACCAACATGAAAGGAATGGGCGAGCCATGTTTTGAGAACGATTTTCCACCGGGGTCTGACATGGTTGGTCAAATCCTAAGAGGGCCAAAGGCTGGAGAAAGGATGGAATTCGAACTGTTTACACGGCTTGGACACCTTGACAGAGGGTAGCAAGGTGTAGGACAAGGTTGTGTCAACCAGAAAAGATCCAACAGCTAAAGGGTGGTTGTCATGCGACCTCTTTTTGGCTGAGTGAAAATTTCTGACAGCTTGAAAGGGACGCAATAGGATTTCGAAGCTGGCTCTGGGGAAATTTGAAGGCCAGGACCCTCTCCTTTGTCGTGTATAATTCTATCCATCTTCGTCATTCGCTTGATGTTGCAGATTCGGCCAAAAAAAAAAGAGACGTCATGACATCTGCTTCTTAGCTGAACTAAACTGTTGCCCGCCAACACTTGGCGAATTGCTGCGGGATTTTGAAAACCCTGAGAGTTCTTTCTATGAAACATCAGCATTAGAGTAATGAGACTTGTATAGATTACGAAATGAGGAATGTTTTTCTAGGGCTTTAATAACGTATTCAGACTCAGAATTTCCACTCCACATATGCAATTGCTTTTGCCACAGCCAAGAAGTAATAAAAGCTGAACGAATTGACAAACATACTTATAAGAAACTGTAAAGATTGAATAATGTAATCAATAGTGACGGTTTGGGTAACTATGCGAGGGGTGGATTACATAAGTCATTCCATATGACTAAGCTGAAAGCGGCGGGGTCTATGTCACGTGAGGGGAAAGGGAAGTCGACTAACGCCTGCCTATTTTGGCGACAGACTATAGAGGAAGTAATTCTCATTACCTCAAAGTACCTTCCATCTCACTTCGCTAAAAGCTCATCTGTAACCTTCCAGAGGCATCTGCTGCCATGGAGATTACGACGTTGAATCCATATACAATCTACCAAGTGAGGAAGTTATAACCCTCCAACATGTCGACCTTCAACGGGATCGTGGAAGGTACGTTCGATGACTGGACTGATTGAGATATCGAATTCACTGACAACAACAGAATTTCCTTTTATTAGGAGTAGGTTGATGCTTGTCCTTTGCTCTGGATAGAGTCAAAGTGCTAAAACGTTCTGCAGTCGACTACTTTCGCAAAATCCCCGACAAGCCAGCGCCGTTGGCTTGCTTCCTCAGCCATGTCCACAGCGACCACCTGCAAGGCTTGGAATCCTTTCGGTCACCCTTCATCTACTGTTCAGCTGTGACAAGGGAGGTAAGTACTCCAGGAACTTGTAGTCGTTCCCTATACCTCACTTGTATTATCTATTACATGTGTAGCATTGTACATTCTTCTCCCACTTGTACCAGATTGGTTAAACCACTTAAAGAATTTCTCCCACTGAGTCTGGATCCAAATGTAGTTGCTACTGCGGATTGAAAAATACCCGCATCGCATGAACTTCACAAAAGGCATCCTGGAGTCAAGAAAGCAGCACTATGGACACCTGGCGAAGCTGCTGGTCAGTCTTCTCTTCCTTATAGATTGGGCATAACTCATTCTGGTAGAGGCCAATTCCGTTGAATACTCCCACCGATATCGAGCTGACCCCTCGCCAACGGATTCGAGTCACGCTGCTAGATGCGAACCACTGCGCGGGCGCTGTGATGTTTCTCATTGAAGGCGACGGCAAATCAATTCTCTATACGGGGGACATTCGTGGTGAGTCACAGTGAATCACTCGAACAATGAAAATGCATTCGATCTATTGTTGACAATCGTGAATAGCTGAATCCTGGTGGGTGAGCAAATTGGTCCGACATCCTGTTCTCATCCCGTACACCTGCGGCTTGAAACGCCTCGACACTATCTATCTCGACACAACCTTCGCCATCAAATCTCACATCTACAGAACGTTTCCATCCAAAGCTGAAGGAATTAGGGAGCTCCTCGAGAAAGTCCAGCATTATTCGGATGACACGATTTTCTATCTGAGAGCGTGGACATTTGGCTACGAAGACGTCTGGCTAGCTCTCTCCGCGGCGTTGAATTCCAAGGTCAGTTCCGGCTCAGATCTCGTCGTAGACATATATTAACGAGAGCCAGGTTCACGTCGATAGATACCAGCTAGGCCTCTATCAGTCACTCTCGTCACGGTCTCACACCACGAGTGGGCTTGATGATGCTCTCTTTCTCTGTGGCTTTCAACTGGGCAACAAATTCATTCCCGGCTGCTTGACCGCGGACGAGGGTGCGCGAATCCACAGTTGCGAACCAGGAGCTTTTTGCTCTACGATGGTATCAGGAAACGCAGTCTTCATCACACCTATTGTCACCCGCGCAGGCGACGGGTCGGAGGTGCCGGAATTAGGCGCAGGGGGAGGCAAAGGCGATCTGTATCAGAGCCATGAGCTCCAATTGCCGGACGAGTCGACCGTCCAGCAGCTCGAAAAGCTGTGTCTGGAGCAGATTGAGGACAGTCAAGTCCTATCCCAGACCAAAGAAGCTCTGGTTTCTGCCTTCAAATCAAAGAACAAAACTCTGTCTCTTGATCAGTATGGACTGAAGGATGACAGCGACATCTCTCTCAGGGAATTAGTAGCCATCATCAGCAGTGGCCAAAAAGATCGTACTGAAGTGAGTGACGGGAACGGAAGCGCTGGGCTACGGGACAAAGGCGGACGTGAGCTTCCACGTACTATTGTAAGTTGTTCATCTATGCTTCCGGTGAAACATTGCTAATAGTCCATCTAAGCAATTTCCCTATTCTCGTCACTCATCCTACTCCGAGCTCTGCGAATTTGTCTCAGCTTTCAAGCCCAGAGACATTTATCCCTGCACCGTCGATCCTGAGACCTGGAATGAGGAAGTCTCCATGAGAAGCCTTTTTGGACGTTTATGCTCTGGAGAGGATTTTTCGCATGACAGATACATGAGAGAGATGCTTGATCAGAGCGAGTTGAGGCCAAGCAAGAGAGTACGGCAAGAAGGCTCATCTTTTATGACTTCCAGCCAGCAGTCTAGCATTTCACATCAGAGCATGGATGATGAACACGTGGACTCCGTTACCAGCGGCAGCGCCAACGGCATTCTGCCCACTCCACAGGCTGTCTCTTACTCATATCAGCGGAACGAAGACAGCGTACAGGACCGAATCCGCAATATCAGAGACTGTCTGGAAGAGATGAAAGATCAGATGCTCTTTACCAATGGACCCCTTCCCGCTTACATGCGAGAGACCCGCCGACAGAAGGGACCAGAACAGTCCAAGCAAAAGCAACACGAGATGGACCAGCATAACAATCAGGAATCAGTCATGTCTGTCTCGTTGTCCACTACAGATCCTACCAGCCAGTCCAACTGCAATATCGCTACAAAATCAGAGAGTCAGCTTTCAATACCCATCTCGCTATTCGAATCTCAGAATCACGACGACAACACCGACGGATCCAGCGACCTCTATATCGAAGGAGCTCCATCTAACGACAACGATGGCAACGCCGGTGGCAACGACCCCTCTTTGATCGTCGGCCCCGGCGAAGATACCCTCCTCAACAAGAGTTCTACCTCCTCCCCCTCCTCTTCTATCGCGCTCAAAAATCGTTTACGAGCGTACCACGCCGCTCGAGCGGGGACCTTTGATGCCTGGAGCGAAGTGTCTCTGGTATCAGCGGGGAATAACCACACGGAGGAGGAGATTGAGCTGTAACTGTATCCATCATCATTTATCCTTATCCCTTCTTCAATTGGTTCCTCCTTCGATCGGTTGGTTGGTTGGTGTCTTGCACATTACCCCAGCAGACTATCTCTCTGCGTGTCGCCTTTTTACGGTTTCAGAAAGTTATTTATTTCGGGCCGCTTTACGTCCATCTGATGAATTGCGATCCGCCCTTCAGGAATTCGGGCCAGACCAGACCGGGCGAGGGTACAAGAACGATCAAAACCTCTCTTTCTTTTCTTTCCTTTTCTTCTCTTGTATTATTTATGTATCTACTCTCCAAGATTTGAAATAAAGTAGGTAATGAAACGACCTCGAATGCAATGGAATGAAAAGATATGAAACGAAGTTCCTAACAGGATCAATCAATCAATCAATCAATCAATCCATCAATCATATTGACTATCCTTTCTATCGTCGCTTAATTAATTAATTCATCTAATAATTCATATGTCCATAGAGATATATAAGTAAGCATATGCTCGTATGGCTCATCTGGAGACGTTTCAACTTTAGTAAAGCTCCCCTCTCTCCCTTTCTTCAGATAGGGTTGCTGCACCGAACTTTAGGGAGAGAAAAAAAAGGGGGGAGGGACAGGTAGAGAGGTGGGAGGGAGAGAGAGCAATCAACTGGAGGTATTGAGGTAATCGAGGTCTATTATTACGTTACAAATTACCTAAACTCAGTCTTTAACATTGACAAGCACAAGCACAGGGAAGGCCAACTGAGGCAAAAGAAACACACAGAGAGAGACGGAGAGGGAAAGGGAAGGAATTCAAAATAAATAGTATATTTCATGATTTGACATCGCATTGTCATGTCACTTGTATATATATATATGGACGAACACAGAAATTGCTCGCTCGCTCGCGAGTGTTCGTTCGTCCAGAGCTGTTGTTCACTGAGATCGAGACCTAGATCCAGATCGAGTATCGAATTTTCTTTTCTTTTTTAATTTCATTTCATTTCATGTAGGGCTTCAGGCAGAATCAATCAAACTGCTCTCCGCACAGCTGGAGACTAGACTAGGTTAGGCGTTTTCTTCTCTTTTTCTTTCTTTTCTTTTCTTCAGCTCAGTAAACGAAGAATTCCTGCGTAAGAGGCAGCGCGGACGCCGGTTCAGCAGCGCAGAGTTTTCCATCTGCCTCGACAGTCTTTAATACGTCAGTACCCCAACAAACTCAAAAGAAAAAAGAAAATGCAAAATGCAAAAATGATTCCGGGAAGCGAGCGCAGCAACTCACATAACTCTCCGGATCCACCCTCATCTTCGGCATCATGTCGTTGTACTTCATGTCCTTCTTGCCGATGGCGCGGCAGTTCTTCACGGCCTCGACTCGTTTCCGGATGTTGTACGATTGGATCACGCCCCTGTCGATGGAGGCTTGGGAGACGAACAGGATGGATGTGCTGGGGAGGGAGGCCTGAAAAGTAGTTAATCGGTTAGTCGGTTTTTTGATTGATATTTTACATGTGCATGTAGGCATGTATGCATGATATATGGTATGAGAGAGGATGGGCATGGGCATCCTTACTCCGAATTGAAGTCTCATAATCACCGGCTCGACAGTCGGTATAGACGCATTGGGATCTCCCTGATCACAAAGTCAGCCACAGTTACATATACAGACTTTCGACCTCGGGATATCTACCATCTGAGCAACGGCGATCATCCCACTCTTCAGCACCATCGCCGGCTTCGTGCCGAACGTGCCGGGGTTCCACAGCACCAGATCGGCGACCTTGCCCACCTCGACGCTCCCAATGACGTGGGACATGCCCTGCGCGATGGCCGGGTTGATCGTGTACTTGCTGATATACCGCTTCACGCGGAAGTTATCGGCCCCTGTGCCCTCGTCTTCGGCCAGCGGACCGCGCTGGATTTTATTCTTGTGTGCCGTGTTCCATGTCCGCAGTATCACTTCCCCGCAGCGACCCATGGCCTGCGAATCAGACGACATCATGCTGATCGCTCCCAAGTCGTGCAGAACATCCTCGGCCGCGATAGTCTCGGCGCGGATGCGACTCTCCGCGAACGCGACGTCTTCGGGGATGTTCTTCGACAGGTGATGGCAGACCATGAGCATATCGAGATGCTCATCCAGAGTGTTCAATGTGAACGGCCGGGTTGGGTTGGTGCTACTGGGCAGCACATTGGGGTGTTCGACCACGGAGATGATATCGGGAGCATGTCCGCCACCCGCTCCTTCAGTGTGATACGTGTGGATCGTGCGATTCTTGAACGCTTTGATGGTTTGTTCCACGAAACCGGACTCGTTGAGTGTGTCCGTATGGATCATACACTGAACATCGAACTCGTCGCACACCTCGAGACACGTATCAATCGCAGCAGGTGTGCTGCCCCAATCTTCGTGCAGCTTCAGTCCTGCAGCACCGGCGATGATTTGCTCTCGGATGCTCTCTTTGCCGCTGTCGTTGCCTTTCCCGGTGATGCCGATGTTGATTGGCAAGGAATCGCACGCCTGGATCATCTGGCGCATGTGAGTTGGGCCAGGTGTGCAGGTAGTCGCATTGGTGCCGGTGCTGGGACCGGTTCCACCACCCAGCATGGTCGTAATGCCTGAAGCAAGCGCTTCGTTCACCTGCTGTGGACAGATGAAGTGGATGTGGGTGTCAATCCCGCCCGCAGTTACGATTTTGTTCTCTCCAGCAATGACGTCGGTAGAGGATCCAATCACCAGGTTCGGGTGGACGCCATCCATCACGTCAGGGTTGCCCGCCTTGCCGATTCCAACAATGTTGCCGTCTTTGATGCCGATATCAGCTTTGTATATTCCGCTCCAGTCGACTATCAGCGCATTCGTGATGACCGTGTCCACGCATTCAGCAGCGCTTCTCCCAGAAGTCTGACCCATCCCTTCACGCAAGGTTTTGCCTCCCCCAAAGGTGCATTCGTCACCATGGACAGTCAAGTCCTTTTCGACTCTGATCCAAAGGTCTGTTGCTCCCAGTCTGACGAGATCCCCCGTGGTGGGGCCAAACATGCGAACATAGGCTTCCCTTTCCATGGAAAACGTACTGATGTGCGCGCTGTCACCTGCGGGTTCGGGAACATGCGAAAATCCAGCCTGTTGCAGCCGCTGTACAATCTCTTCTGCTCGATTCATATCAACTTTGCCCGGTGCGATGGAATTGCCCCCGCTGATCGTCTTGTTGCCTCCAATCTCCACCAGGGTGACAGTCTTAGTATCTCCTGGTTCAAAGCGAACCGATGTTCCAGCGGGTATATCCAATCGGTAGCCATAAGCCTTGACACGATCAAAATGGAGCTGTGGGTTGGTTTCTATGAAGTGGTAATGAGATCCAACCTGGGAATCGTTAATGGGAATATCCTAAATCCCCATCTGGAAAGAAAAGAAAAGAAGAGAGAGAGAGAGAGAGGAAATATAATTTACTTCAGCATACCTGAATTGGTCTATCACCCTTGCTCATAACTTTCAGCTTGATCCGTTTCCTGCCTTCATTCAACTCCACTCGCGTGTTCTTGACCGGTATGACCGCACCAGGCACCTTATGCGGTTCATAATCCGCGGGGTCTGGGTCGGGAAAAGCTTCCTTCGGCGGTATCGGCAGAAAACTACCGTAAAGAGCCTTCTCCAGGTCTCCATCGTCGGTGCTGATGGGGTTGTGAACGGTAACCAGGTACGTGCCAGTCGGGAAGGTACCCTCGACTTGGAGTTCTATAAGGCTCGATACGACGGAGGGGAGAACGTGACGGCGACCGAGCATGGTCTTGCCGATTGACATGAGATCGGCGACTGTGTGGTTTCCATCACGGATCAGCTGTTAAGTTTGGAGTCAGCAGAGAAGTAGACATCAGCGACTCTGCAGGTACATACTTCCTGGAGATTGGAGGATATTAAAGCCTATATCAAATCAGCATACTTCGTAGTCAATTTTTTCGATTTCTACCATCAGTGACACAGTAGGCAATGCACGCTGGCAGCAATTATAGAAGAGATATCTAGCAGCGGGTGTAGTGGAAGGTGACAGCTGAAATAGAGATGACACATACAGCGGCTTCAGCATGGTTCAACCGCACCCCTCGTGCAAGACGACGTTGAGCAAGAAATCCCAGTTGGGATATGGCTAACTTGTCGAGCTAGTGGAATCATTTTGCATTAGCACAGCCCCCGATCAATGCTTTCCCCAAGGCCTATCCATCGCCATAGAATATATCGACTTTGTCGATCCTCGCACAAATGACCAGGCCAGTCAGGTTCATGCTGACTGCAATTCTCTCGGGCATTGCAGTCCGTATTATACTTCTTATTTCCGTTCAATTGAAATTCCAATGACTCACGTACCTCCTTAGGAATGAGCTGCATGTTGGCCGACGGAGCTTGGAAGCAGCTCGCTGGTGATCCTCCACCCTAGAAGAGAAGGCAAATGGTGCTGGGAGAAGAACAAAAAAACCTAATGAAAGCAATGTCGGGCAAGATATCAAGTACTAGACACTCGAACAAGACTCGGAGACAATTGTCTGATCCTGATCGGCAAGTAGTGTGTATATTAATAGTCGACTGTTGAGGAAAAAATCCGGGGACTGCTGGAGAGAGTGGGGTAACGGGGAGGTCCGCATGCTGCTGATAAGATAAAGACTTCGAGAGTCAGCCACTAGGATCTCGTCCATCGATGCATGACGCAGAATGCATGCTAATCAATTTGCTAACTCTGTATAATTATAGATAGAGTCAATAGTAGCGTGTAACTCATCAGGAAAGAACAAATTAGAGATACAGGTGATTGACAAGGGTGAACCTTGAACAGAACTCTGTCATCACTTCGAATGGATCACGATCTGTTTGTTCTCCCACTAATCAGATAATTAATCGGATCCTACCACCGCGATCAGAACCAGGAGCTGGAGACGATCTCAGGTTGTCGCAACAGAGCAAACACAGCAACCAGGAGACACACGCCATCATGCCACTGTTCTTAGGGTGTAGTGTGAAATCATTCCAATGATTTAGAGCGACATCGCGACTCGTCTCGATTCTGTCCTACCGGTGTAGCTGTACAAATAACAACTTGAAAGAGATCTCGTGGATGAATAAGTCGTCCTGGCGTGTACAGTAAAGGATTCAACTGCGTCAAGCGCTTAGTTGACGCCGAGGTGGCATGGATCAGCCTAGCGGATTTCGTTTGCCCCGCCAAGTCGTGTGACCGTGGACGCGAACGAGCAACTATCAAAACGAAGAAAAGGTCAAGGCTCAAGATAAAGACATATCATTCCACAGTAACATACAGAACCCCAGAACATTCAGCAAAAACCGCAAAATCGCGTTGCCAGCCAAAGACGAGAAAAGACCCGATTCCCCCAACAACTCCTTGTCTCATCCAGCGCATCGCAGATCAGAAGATAGCAAGCAAAGAAAAAAAAATCATGTACAGAATATTCACAAGACCACATGGATACTTTTTTATTCCTCAGCTTCAACCTCACTCTTACGCTTCTTCTTCGATCGCTTGGAGTCAGCGGCGCCGCCAAGGGATTTACGCGCCGAACCGGGCTCGTCCTTCTTAGGAGCGCCAGCCTTCTGCTGCTGTTGCTGCTGTTGCTGTTGCTGCTTCTTCTTCTCAGGCGAACCCTTTTTGGCAGAGACAGGGGACGTGACATCCTTGTTGATTGACTTCGCATCGCCAGTTGCGCGACGACGCTTACCACTACGAGGAGGCGTAGGTTCCTTTTCTGGTTCAGGCGAGGACTCATCCTCCTCGTCAGACTCCTCACCCGAAGCATCAGCCTGGTCGACACTCTGTTGCAGCTGACTGGCAGCCTTGGCACTGTCATCGTCAGGAATAGGAAGGCCAGCCTTGTACGCTTTCATTTTCTCTTTGTAGACAGCCAGGTTGTCTGCATAAAGCTTCTTCCACACCTAGAAATGGTACAACAATCAGCGCCAGATGGCACGTTGTTTGGGAACGGCAAGACAGATGAACATACCTCCTTCTGCGACTCAGGCATTTCAGCCCAGCGCCTGGTGCCTTCATCAGCGACATCCTTGGGCTTGGCGTTAGGGCCAAGTTCCTGAGCGATCTGGGCACGGTTGTGCTGCATATAGAGAAAGTATGGGGTCAGGGCGCGTTTGGGCGCATTCGGATCGTGCGGCGCGCGCTTTCGCCTCTTCTTTTCGCCCACCTCGGACTTGGCTCCGGGGCTTCCATGGCGAGGGGCGCCGCCCAAGAGACCATTCTCGAGCAGGCTGGAGGTGATACCGCTCGTGATACCGCTCGAGAGGACCCCGGTGTCGAGCGTGTATGCGCCACGGTTCAAGACCGTGTTGGCATGGTTGATGTAGGCGCGCGACAAGTCGGAAACAGCAGATTGCAGTGTCGCGAGGCTGACGATGACCTGCGAGTATGTCAGTTGCTGCTGTTCTTGCGAATAAACCCCAGAAAGAGCGCGAATGCCGGCGCTGGCGGCATTGGCGGAATCGGCGGCGCGTCGAATCGACAAGACCAGTTCCTCGGCGGACTGGCTCACGCGTCGCGGAGACGCAGCGCGGCTCACGGACATGTTACGAGGGGGCAAGAGGTTGAGAATGTATCAAATGGGCAAAGGTAAGAATTCCAGAGGGAAAACATTAAGGAGACAGATGATAGGATCGAGTGTAGTGTACAAAGAAGGATGATGCCTGGAGGAAAGGGATGAGGGTGGGTTGCGCCAACGCTTTGTTTACTTAAGGGACGCGAAGTGGAAGGGCCGGGAGGAACACTAAGAAAAAAAAAGACCCAAGTACTTACAGCATCGCGTGTACGGGTGAAGTCGTCAATATTGACGGTGACAATGGCATCTTTGGCCTTGGAATCGTCCTTGCGTGACATCTTGAGAGTTGGCAGTGGGAAATATGCGCAAAAGAATGTGCAGCTGGATCACGAGGGTGGAATGAGGCGCGTAGTCTCGCTGCCGGTCGGGATGGAAGGCGCTGTGTAGCGAGCGAGGTTAGGGGGGTGGCAGAGGGCAGGGAGGAGCAAGAGGGGAAGGGAAGAAAGATTTTTTTTCGCGGCGGGTGGACGGGGGCGATGCCCACTAAATAGTTAAGCGACGGGGGCCAGAGTCCGCAGTGAGAGCTGGGGATTTTTAACTGACTGTACGCTTTTGGGGGAGGGGTTTTTGTGGCCGTCGCTGCTTTAATACTAGGTAGGGGCGCATGCCGCGGCTTCCGAGGATGCCCGCCTGGACGCCCCTGCTGCAGGGCGCTCTCGGGGCTGCCGTCTGCGAGGAAGAGCCGCTGTCCAGCGCCAGTCACCCTGTGCCTAGGCGGCTGCGGCTCCTCATTGGGCGGCCCTGGTGCACATGCTGCAGGCTTCCAGGAAGCTGCCTGTGCCACCCCGGAAGGCCCCCTGACACGCCGCCCAGCCCAAGCCTGTGAGCAGGCGGCTGCTGGCGAACAATAGCCTGGGTAAGCTGCCGCTGCCGGTAGTCCTTCACCCAAGCTCCCTTGTTGACCATGCCTAAGCTCTGTGGGCTCGGTGAGCAGACACCCCCGACGTTGGCGCTAAGTCCTGCCCAGAGTTCAAGCGCCTCTGTCACACTGAGACGCCCGAGTTGGTCACTTGAAAGTCGCAAGTTGCAACCCTTGGCCAGCTTAGCGGGTCCTAGTCCTACGGTGTACCCTCTCGTTAGCTAAGCCCACAATGAGCTTCAGCCTTCCACACTATTATTTCTGGTGTCCCGGCGCAGCTACCAGCTGCCAGCCTGCCAACATACTTGCCGCTCTCGCGGGACACCTTCGCCGTCCAGTACCCTTGCCCTCCCTCCACCTTTTGTTGATGTCGATTCCTCCGATCACCACCTACCTAAATCTGGGCCCCTCTAAACCATCTTACAGCATATATATATATATTTTCTTGCAATTGTTCCTTCAATGCGATCAGAAATAAAGTCATTCAAGCCTCGGATTTACGCGTACTAGTACCTAAATCTGGGCGAAACGAAAGCTGGATTTCTGGGGGAATCGAACGCGCTTCACTCACAACAGCGCCCTTCATAATCGCCCATTGCTAACACAGTAGTATTGACCCAAGCAAGCAAATATTTCAGAAACCCTACCTATGTAGACCCTGAAATCAGCAGTCAATAATAATAACCTTGTATTTTGGCAAATAATAGCGAGCACTTTGAGGATTCACGCATCGCGCAATTGAATTGTTTTGGTGGGCGAAGCACCGGTAGGCGCGTGCCCCTTCCCTGCCCCGCACCAGACAGAGTGCCCGTCCCTCACCCAGGTCCAATGCCGCAGCGGAACCAGCTTAAGCAGCTTTGATAATAACAATGATCGCTAAATAATAGTCTCCGTACTCTACCCTCCCGTACCCCCGAGGCGCCCACTGCGGTCAACGCTAATAATGACCGCAGTCGCACTTAGGTAGGTAGGCCCCGAACATGTTCCAACAAGCATCCAGTCCAGGTCTCTTCGAGGCGCTCCTCACTCCTCATTCTTCCAGCTTAGCGCCGCGTTGGAATAAAAAAAAAGAAAAGAAAGAAAAAGAAAAAGAAGAAAGAAAAAAGGAAAGGAAAGGAAAAAAAAGAAATCAAGGGAAAAAAAATATGGGATCATGACTTTACAGCCTCCTCTCCTCTTAGAAATTCTTAAATGTCGCTTCTTCCAGCAGGGCAGAGGGTCATTCATTCATTCATCTGAAAAGAAATGCGAATGCGCCAACTTTCTCCTGCTCTATGGTATTATTATTATTATTGCGATCGTGCTTCGTCTTCCCAATACTATCTTCTTTTTTTGCTGGACTAATAAACTGACATCATCCTGTTTGTTCACTTATTAGCTCTATATAATACAATATAATATAAAAAAAACTCTCGCGCTGAATAAGTGCTTAAAGCACGTTATTATTGTTTTATTGTTATGTGTGCACCAGGCTGGCTCTAGGCCGGTTTATAAAGTAGGGTACCTAGTGTAGGCACTCTACCGCTATTACTATACCCCGCAAAGATCTTCCCGCCCGCAAGTCCATTTAGTACTCCGTACAGTACCAAGGAATTATTAATGGCTCCATAGGTACCTGAGTACCTAAGTACCTAGGTAGTCACGGAGATTCCGTAGTAGGATAATAGGGCTTAGTTAGAGTATAGGTATAGTACCTCTTACTTGCCTAAATAGGTATGTACAGTACTTAAGTATCTCCAGCTTTGCGACCTCATCTCACCAGATCCGTGAGTGGAAAAGCACGGTGATATAATATATATCAAACAGATCCTTCAGTTCTACAGAGCATATAATATCCATGGGTATACATAAAATACATACCCTCCCGAAATTGGACGTGACGTCTTGGCCGCGAAGTTAATTTCTTGGTATATATACTACTAATATCAAATTTGATTCTTCTTGCTCTCTTTTTTTTTCTTTTCTTCCTTCGACTCAATCAGTTGCACTAACTGGCCATTGCTTACAATGGATAACTTTTGAGGCTGAGAGGATATATTTCCCTAATAATAGGTATGGAGAGAGAGAGAGAGAGACGGGTGGGTATCTGTTGAATCTACAGACAGGTGCTCAATTCAACTCACCTCACCTCACATCGTGACATCTGTACTGTGCGTACATCCATATAAGATATTATATGACTGTTAAGGAGTCAAGGACAGGGTATAGGGTCTTGTTTTCACTGTTCCCCATTTTTTTTTTGGTTGTTCTGTAGTTGTTGCTAGACTGCGACACGGAGGTACGGAGTACTAGTTCTAGAATCAAACTATCAAAGCTCTGAGTCTAAACCGCTATTCCTAGTGGAAACAAAGCCTTCTAGATCTCTAGTACCGCTGAAGATCTCCTGAGAAATTCATCTAAAACTTGTAGACCTGGTCCTTGCTGTAGCCCAGCTCCTTCAGAGCGCCGGTCAGCTCTCCCTGGTCCTTCGGGCTCACCTTGGGTCCGCTCAGGGCCTTGTACATTCCAGGAGGACCGCAGACGAAGATCTTAATGTTCTCTTCCTTGGGCTCCGGAAGCACCGTCTTCAGGAGCTCCTTGGTGATGTAGCCCTTTCCGCCGGTCCAATCCTTCGACGGCTTGTCCAGCAGGTAGAAAACCTTGAATCGCTGAGGGTAGGTGTTCTCCAGTTCGTCCAGTTCCTTCTTCAGAAGGATGTCGTCCTCAGTGACGTTACCAAAAACCAGAGTGACCTTGGTCTTGTCCTCCGGGTTCTTGAAAATCGCCCGGATGAGCTGGTACATAGGGGTGATACCAGTTCCACCGGCGAGACACGCAATGTGCTTGTGCTTGTTGGGCTCCCATTGGTACTTAGGGATCGGACCCTTGAAGTCGACCTGGTCACCCACCTTCAGGCTGTGAAGGTGCTCGGACATGGGGCCATCGTGATAGCGCTTGACGACGAGATCAAGGTACCCAGGTTGATCTGGAAACCGGTTAGAGCATGTACCAATAGCAAAGTCAAGAAAATTTGTTCGTCATACCTTCATCGCTGACAGGCGTGTATGGACGGATAATGGCCTTGTCTCCAGTTGGAGGCTTGTATTTCGTAAGGATAGCAGCTAACAGTCATCTCCAGTAAGCGCAACGCAGCTCGAAATGCTACCTTTCACACCGGACGACTCTTACAAGCAACCTGCACACCAGAGACGGCTTCCTTGTCCGGGAACTCAAAGCGCAATCGCTTCGTGTTGGGGCTAAGGTCCTCGGTTTCTCCCAGCCTCAGCTCAACCCATCCCTGGTCGCCGCCAACAAACACCTTCGGGCGCTCCTTGGGCTCTGAGGACGCGCTCTTCTGTTGCGTGTATCTGTACACGCCGACACCAATACCAATGGCACCGATTCCGAGGAGGATGGGCTTCAGGTTGTTGCTCTTGGGAGCCTCGGTGGAGTATTTGCGAAAGCTCTGCGCCGCGGCTTTTAGCTCCAGTCCGAACGAGATCGACATGGATATAGAGGCGTCTTACCTGTCTCGCAGGCTGCGAGAACCTGAGGGCCGATCGCGCTAACATCTTGAATGGATATTTGGAGCAATTGCAGATTGTCAATGGCTGTTGGTGGGCTGCAAGGACGAGCTGATAAATCTAGGGCTCGGAAGCCGGTTCAAGGTTGATGGTTCGGAGCTCGCGACTTCGGGCATTCCGAACGCGGGCCGATCCATGACGCAATAGCGTAGCTGACCCTGCACAACACAACTGATTGAAAGGCATTGAATTGGAGAAACCAACAATAAAGTATAATATAAGGGAGTAGGAACTGATGCCAGACGGCATTTTAAGGACAATTCGCTGGTGTTTATCTGCATGGTATTTGCATTGTCAACAACACATTATGTAAGCTGACCGTCCCAAGTGGATGGATTTAAAATGCTAAAAAAGAATGTTTTTGAAAAAACAAAGAACATAAATTATCAATGCTTCTCCTCTGATGCATTCTTTTGCCAGCCAGGGTCTCTGCTTCTTAAGCTGTTCCAGAGAAAATTGCTTAGTAAACAGTTTACCCATGGAAAGTGGTAAAACCTGAAGGCGACTACAATTCTGTGTATTTTCGTTTCCTCGCTGATATTATATCAACTGCCTGTAAATATAAGTTTATTTGCCATCAATCCTTGACATGAAACAGTGATAATGTCTCGATTGTTTCAATGTCTCCCCGAAGTCTCATTGAGAGGGGTTGTTGGCATCGTGCTGTGAGTTGAGACTCAGAGCTTTCCTCCAACTGAAGGTCGAGAGTCAGTCGAAGGAAGTTCCATTGTGAGTTGAAACAGGCATTTGTATCAACTTCTTTTCCAGCGGTCAGAGCAAGAATAGATATGAATTTTTCTCATTATTACGACAAAAGCTTGGGAAATTTTTTTTGTATCCGAATCTCGAGATTGAGCAAGGGTACGATCAGTACAAGCTCGAACCTCCGAGACAGGTAATGATGAAGAAAATAGAATTTTTGATATCATTTGTAGAGGGCACCAACAAGGACTAACGTGACATAGAGACCATCTTTCCCTACACTGAGGGTAGCCAATACATGCCCTCTTTTCCATGCTTTTGTCCCAGATGCATACTATGGCCATAAAACAGTCATTCATCCACAAACCTTCTCCCCCCATAAGAAACACATCACGCTTATGCGAAAGTGGATGGCCGCGAGTAAGCGAAGACCTTCTTGCCAGGCAGCTTGGCAGAGCGGTGAGGGAGAGGGAACTTGAGGTTCTTGGTAAGGAGCTGCTTGATGTAGGGGCGGCGGATGCTGTCCTTGTTGTCGATCTCAACAACACGCAGAATCTGAAAAGGGAATCAGTAAAGAATTGGCATTAGTTCGACTGGGTATGTTGCTTACGTGGATGGAGCCGAATCGGGCACGGTGACGAGCAGCCATGTCCTGGTACAGAGCCTCAACGGCGTCGGTTCGGGACAGCTCACGGAACTCCTTGTACATGTTGTGGGTGCCGGAGCGAGAGTCGTAACGAAGCCAGATGCCGAAGTTCTTGATCTTCAGGGGGCGCTTCTCGTGGATCTTCAAGGGACCGGAGCGTTAGTTTGACACTCAATTTCCATGCCCACATGCGAGCGTGAAGCATCTCGAAGGTCACATACCACGTTGATGCTGACGATCTCACCGTTGGCCTTCTTGACCTTCTTGAGCTTCGTCAGGAAGTACCAGAACCGCGACTTAGCCACAACAGCGTTGGGCGCGAAAATGCGCATGCGGTACAGCTTGGGCGTCGGGTTCGCCTCGGTGGGCAGATGGCGCCCGATGACCTGGTACTCGTTGAGACGCCCTGCAACAATTCCCGTCAGCTTCCATGCTTCTCATTCGCAGCGTGATTGTCATCGCATCAGCTCGATTCCTCCGTCCGCCAGACATAAGAATTTTCGTCGTGTGTCCAGTCGAACCCTGAAACCTTCACGAAGCCGGAACGTTGCCATCCTTCACATTCGCTCAAATCCTCGAATTTTGTGCCAGTATAAATACGGGTTCGCCGTGCCATTTTGTTTTCCAGTAGAGATCCGCTCTTCAATTTTTTTTGCTCGACGTTCGCGTGACGGTACAGGAATCGAGCCGCACGGACAACCAATAGCGCAAGAAATAGTGGACTTACCCATCTAGAAATAAAAGTTAGTAAACAATTCCACTGTCAGTACGGGTTTGAGCTCACTTACTTTTGTTGAGGTTGTGGTGAGTGAGTCTCGAGAGAGAGGTGTGCCGACGACTGACTGTTGCCCGAAATTGAGGATTTGTGAACTTCTTGTGCTAGGGCTGTGGCCCTCCGCTTAAGCGAAGTGGAGGCTTGACTGTGGACTAGCCTGTTTGGGGTCGGCAGCCAACATGGACCAATGAGGTGTCACCTGCACGGCCACCAGTCACGGGCCGTCGGCGTGTCGCGCCCTCATCAATTATCTATTCCCGTGATGCTTGGAGGCGATCGTGGTATACTATACATCTCCAAGGATGGCATGTTCATGAGTTCCATTTTCTGGTTATTCAGCGTTCCTAATTTATAGCTGCTTCCGGATCAATAGAAAAAATCCGGGTATGGCGTCTGTTTTCGTCGACTTTAAAGCGGCCCAAACCGCTGGTTCTGGCCCTCAGTTGGCCGCAACGATCACTCCAACTCCAACTCCAGAGGACCCAGATCGATTGCGTTCTTTCTTCAACTCAACTAATAGCGCAAAAGCTCCGACGGACATTCGTCATGCTCTTCTTCAAGATCGAACCACAGGCGTGAAATTACCCAAGCAAGAGGGAAATGCCTGGGTCAACATCTTCACTGCGTTCTGGACAGCTGCCGGAGAAATAGTCAAACTTGAGGACTCTCCATCAGAAGGTAGCTGGTCGAAAGTATTCGAGGCCTGGAAGGAAGTGGCCAATCAACTCATCAGGGGTTATTCCACGGGAAGCCTTCAGGCGTGGACCGTGCCATGCCTCTATGTCGTTGGTAAATATCTGCGAGCATTCGCCATTAAGGCAGACGCAGAAACATCTCAAGACCCGGCTGCATTTGGCAATGGATTGCAGGATGATGTTGTGGCGAACGTCGAGAAGAATGCGAATCTCGAAGAGGCTGCCAGGACTATCAACCGCATGTTTACCCTCTGTCTGAGTGACAGGTAAGTGCTTTGGGGATGTCGCTTGTGATGGTGGCTGATTCTCCGGACGCAGAGCTCCAATCGAAGAGTCACGGAAATGGGGGATTTACGGAACCACCAATCTCTTGTTCAAGACATATTTCAAGGCATGATTCTTCCGCCAACTTTGCTCGGTATGAAGGACTAACTTCATACCATAGCTAAACCAAGTCGGGCTATCAAAGAATGTCCTTCGCGCGCTGGATGCATCATCTGGGGATATTCCTGATCTTGACGCCTTCCCCAAGTCCCACATTGTTACGTTCAAGTACTATGTCGGAGTCATATGCTTCTTGGAAGAGAACTACGCGGAAGTACGTAAGAGGAAACGCTTTCCCTATTGATCAATGCTGACCCCAACTGTCTCTAGGCGGAGGAGCACTTGACTCAAGCATGGCAGATGTGTCATAAGGATGCTTACAAAAATAGAGAGTGAGTATTTCCAGTCACGTATGACTGCATCCTACTAACGTGGACAAGATTGATCCTCACCTACCTTGTGCCTTGCCATCTCGTCACCACGCATACGCTACCAAGCCGCGAACTTCTTGCGCCGTTCCCTCGCCTTGAGAGTCTCTTCCGTCCGCTTTGTCAATGCATTAAGCAGGGAAACCTTGTTGGGTTCGATGCAGCCATGTCGGCCGGAGCAGACGAGTTTGTTAAGAGGCGTATCTATCTGCCGCTTGAGAGAGGGCGTGATCTAGCTCTTCGCAACCTCTTCCGGAAAGTGTTCCTTGCTGGAGGATATGACGAACCCAAAGACGGCCAACCGCCCATTCGACGGACACGTGTCCCAGTCGTTGAATTCGCCGCAGCCTTACGGATTGGAACTAAAGCCGAGGAAAAGTCACGGGTTGACATGGACGAAGTTGAATGCCTCTTGGCTAGTCTGATCTACAAGGTGAGTTGCTGCCATCGTCTGAGATGCTTTGCATGGATAAGGACCTGAATGACTAATAAATCTACTCCATAGAACCTTATGAAAGGCTACATTTCTCGAGAACGAGCCACTGTTGTCCTCAGCAAGGCTGATGCTTTCCCGGGGACAGGCGTCTAGAGCTTTGAATTTCAATCAAGGCGACTCCTATGACTCTGATGGCATAGATGACTCTTCGTCTCGTGTCACCCTATCATATCCTTCTACTTTCTCAGTCACAGGACCTGTCCCGTCACGTGTTATGACTGCACGTGATCTGCGCAACTGAGTGGAAGCGCTGATATTACTGTTATTTGGACCTTTACAGCGTGAGCCTTCGCAGTAAAGGGACTCGCTAAGGCCACATCCATCCATGTATTACCTACCTTGCCACATGGGTTGGGTGTACCTAAACATTTAGTTCGCCGTATATTTATTATCCACTAACGTGGATCTGATCACACACTGCCGGAACTCGATCCACAAAAGGCACCTACCTTACCCTTATCATGCAGGAACCTAGGTACTATTTCACGGACCAGCCTCGAACTTGACATACATGGCGGATACCCTCCTGGAGGATTGGGTTGGGGGATGGAATTCGACACGCAGGGTCCACCTTCAGGTCTATGCTTTACTTACTTTTCTCTGTTGCCTGTGCTGTGCAACTTCTCGTTGTCTGTGTCTGTGTATGTGCCTGTGTCTGTGTCATACTGATTGATTGATTGACTAAGTCGGCACTTCTGGTTGGTTGCTGATGACTCATAGTCATAGTCCAAGTCATATAGTGACTGAGACTGAGCCCACTACCCTCCTTATCCTCCCTTCCTTTCCGCGTCTTAGCCTAGCCTAGTCTACACCCATATCATACATACATACATACATACAGAGTGCCATGCATGCAAGGATCTATCTACCCGATAGGGAGGTTACCACATACTACATGGAGGAGGACGAGGACGCGGTAGTGGTAGTGGTGTCTCACAGATTGTTGCCACCAGCATACATGCCTGCATCAAATCACCCGGGCATTCTTCTATGATTACTACCTACATTACATTATTTGTATTTAGATCCGACAATAATCCGAGCTAGGGCAGATGAGTCAAGAAAGATTAGGATCAGAAACTGCCAATGCCATGAATGGCGCCGAATTAGATAGGTCCTTGGGTACTTCATGTTCTCTCTCTCTCTCTCGCCATGCCTAGGCGATCATCACTCATCTCTCTCTCTGGGAGACTGTTCCTGTTCATTATATTATTATTAGTTCGCGTATCTGTCACGAGTCTCACGAGTCAACGCGACTCTTGCAGTATTCATTTGATCATTTGATCATTTGATCTTTTGATCCTTGTGTGACGTGACCTGTCACAAAAAATAATCGTTATTACTTATACCTGTTCCAGGTATTTATGATGCCGTTTTTTTTTTTTAAAAAAAAAAGAAAAGAAAAGAAAAATGTCCTATTTGTTTTGATCTGGTAAGTATTCTAGGTACACATAGTCTCCATACAATGTTCTTCTGGCCGAGGCTTGTCCCATGAACAACCTAGATAGAGTAAATAGATCAATGATACAAACAAAACAATACCTTTAAGACATCGCGGAGGTATAACAATAAATAAAAATCAAGTTCAAGGATGAAAAAAAAAAGAAGAAACAGTCACTTTCTTCGCAGGTCTCAAATCTGGGAGATGGTAGAGAAGATAGATAGATAAAATAAAGTTCATTATCGTACACGTAATGTACATTACATGCATGCTGGCCCAGTCATGGAAGTATCAAAATATCGTCAACCGAAAAAAAAAAGAGAAAAAAAAAAGTAAAGAAAGAAAAAAAGGACGAGCAACAAAAAAAATCAAAAGAGATAAATAAGAAGAAATTGCCCCAAACCCCGAAGTTAGATCCCCTCTGGGGATCTCGTACAAATTTCGTTTTTTTTTTTCATCATCCCAGTACAAAACAAAAACAAAAAGTCAAGTCATTATAAGAACCCCCCCCTCCCCCCCCCCAAAAAAAGGAGATCAAATTTCATATTATCATCAGTTGTGAGAGGAAGGGGTTGGTTCATTTCATAATATCGCATCAGAGTTGACGCCCTTCCTTCCTTTCAGACTTTCAGACTTTCAGACAGACAGACAGATGGTAGACAATTTAGTGGTACAAAAGATAAGATATTAATGACGGGGGAAGTATATGTGAGCTGAGACAAATTTTGCAGACCAGGGCCAACTTGATCTCAGATCTGAGAGGAATAAGCTTGTACAGTAGACTGAGTGGGGTGCCAGACCTGATAGAGTGGCGACTGTAGAACGGATGTCAAAGTTGAGAGAGTCATGGTAATTGACTGATCAACGGGAGAAGGGGGATTTGGAGGCGGCGGTAAGGTCATCCTATCGTAGAATAGCAGCATGATTAGTGAAAATGGCCAATGGTAATCAGCATAGGTTTCCAAGACTAACCATGTGGTTACACATCGCAACGAAGAGGTCGAAAAAGAGTTTACCCCCTTGTTCCATTTCCATCTGCATTGTGCCACTCCGCTTGAAGGTAGACCGGCTGCGGATTATCAAGGCCAGATAATGCGCACGAAGCTTGGAGTCGGTGTCCGGTGTATTGGCGTATGCGTATCTCGCGCTGGAGAGGATGGTGCTGCATTGGATACCGGATTGCAGGCCTTGCTTGCGGAGGGCTAGACGCTTCAGCTCTGGCAGGTTGTATTTTTCCGCGGCACAACTGATTAAAACAAGGATTAATGAGCCTTTGAACAAATCTTGGTTCGATTCAGGTGAGAACCTCACTATACGGCTGTATCTTTCAAGATCACCGTGCCAGCAGTCTGGTGCAGAATGGTGGCCTCCTTGGTTTCCCCATCAATATCCATGCCTTCATCTTCCAGCTCCCAGGTGTTACGTCGCTTGTTGTGTACGAGTCTTGGATAATAGTCACCCTTGTAAAGATATTCAAGTACGCAGGAGAGGACCTCCGGCTGCTCATCGGGCAAGTTGATTCGCTTGCTGTGTGACTCGAGGAACTGGCCACGACAGCACGCTGCGAAGAAAGGAGAGACGCATAGAACGTTTTCGTGGGCAGCAAAGAGACGTTGTTCAGGCCCAACGCAGATGGTGACGATGGCAGAAGTCAGAGTGCTGACGACAAGGGTATCAATTGTTGTCTCTTCAGTAGGGGGTGTCGATTCGACTTACCTTCCAATAGGAGGACTGACTGGCTTGTCATCCCTTTCTGAGCGGCATGAACTGGTAGCATGCTCCCTGAATGACCTCTTCGCACGAGATGTCGATTTCCCGGCACGATACTTGGATGGAAAACTCTCGGAACGGCCATGGGATGTCTTCTTGTCGAACATTTTCGGATGGCTGCACTAGCTGGCAGATGCTGGCAGCAAGAATGAGCCGGCACGGGACGAAAGAGTGGAAGATCTCAACCCTCCATATATTATACAAGGCTATGTTGCTCGGTGTTCTCGATCTGTGGCCTCAGGACCACTACCGACCAGACATCAGGAGGACGGGCGATCGAAAAGCAGGGCGCAACATCTCAGCATCGTCCGACCGGGCGAGGGAGCAGAGGCGGCTTTAAGTATATCGCAGCACATCGATCCTTCAGGCATCATCTTTCGGACAGTACATATGCTCAGGGAGCCGTGGCAAGAACCGACCCTGTCGATTAATATTCGAGGCTGCAAGCTGAGACGCGTCGTCTCACGCGTTAAGTGATTTTGGGCAATCGCCAAATGCACGCGTGGTCACGGGACCGAATCAGAACACTGGCAGCAACCTCGCATCGAGTCATCGACAGGGACAGGGGAATCGGAAGCAATGCCGTCCCAGGCAGAGTTTGCCTAGCAGCCGCCCGCTGAGCGGAGATACCCGGTTCAGCATGGTGGGTGAGAGTATGAATCACTCAGCCTGGTTGACAGGACAGTCGGAGAGCCGGAGCAGGATACCTAATGGAGCACACCTTCGAAGTTGGAGCTGCCACTTGCAAGGATCCTGGGTATCGGACCATTTTGCTTCTAGTGACTTTGCTTGGCGAGGAACTAACAAACGCTGCTCCATTCTTAGAGCTCGAGAGCTGGGACCATGGAAAGAGCTTCGACGCTTTGTTCTGGGAGTAGCTGTGAGAGTAATTAGGGACAAGCGGTCCAGACACACTTTCTGCCGTCTCAATGCCACTGGTCATTGATCAGTTGAACAAACCGGTGCGGCGGAGAGCGCAAAGGAGCTACTTGCTTCAAACTCACAGCGTGGTCAAACTCACAGCGTGGTACCGGTTGCCTTAGGTAGGTAGCCTGTAGGTAGGTATTATTACATGCTGCCACGATAACGGACCAACAACGTGGATAACACTCCTTAGAAGTGCTTACAAGGGGATCAAGGATGATCATGATCGGCACCTGCAGGCAGCCACTCACCCCACCACCATAAGAATCGATATCCTACCTATGCTATAATCTGTATCGTCTACCAGGAAGTTGTAACCTTCTACACATCTCCAGTTAGATTTCAAACTCATCTGATTGGCGCATTGCCCGTATTAGTAACCCTGTTTCATAGAGGCTAAATCTGAACTGAGATCGGGAGGTCACGCACAGAAGCAAAGGTAACAGGATGCGGCAGACCACAACGTATAATGACAAATTGCATTTCTGTATGTACAGAATCATTCCAGATCGAGATAGCTCAATCTTCCTCGTAATATATGATAGCATAGACGAAAGGCCGTCATTATTGGACTCCCCACGTTCCTCAACGCTGTCCACCATACCAAACATATGTAGATAGATTTCGATAAGAGATGAAGTAGATGTTCTGCAATAAAATTCCCTATACACACAAGTCAACATTCCCCATAACACCAATACGATAGAACGCCTCGCAGCCATTCCGATTCCATCCAATGGGTCCAATTCCAGGAGATCCAAACCCGACGCCCGCTCGAGAGTGCTCCCGGGTGAAACACATGAAAACAAAAAAAAATAAATAAAACGAAAAAAAAAGCTTGGTCATAGGAACACCTTGCGCGCATCCCTGGGGTGGCTCTCATTGGGGCAATAAGGGCATTTGAATTTGCTGCCCTTGCTCAACCGTGTGAGGGACTCTTGCGCAATGACATGACCACATGGCATCATCATCGGCGGATTCTGATCGGTAGTCTGTTCCTTGGAGACGGGACATACAAAAATCGAATGGAACAGATACGATGGCGGAAGGGGAATTTCGACCTGAGACGAGAGACAGGGTCAGCTGAGATCACCCTATCGCATACAGGATTAGTTAGAAGGAAGGCAACAGGGCTTACCGGTAGCTCGTTCTGTGTGGTCCACTCTGTTCTCTTGGCCTTCATTATGGTTTGCAGCTTCTGAAGGGTGGGGAGCGCGATGGCACCAGCGGTGGCTGCGATGTACAGAGGGGAATCCGCAGAGAGCCCCAAAAGCGAGCAGAACTCTCGGGTAAAGGAGTGTGCAACATCCGTCCAGGCAGTTGGATTGTTGAATATGGCCCTGTAGGGCGAATCCTCGAGATTGGGGCAGAAGGCCATGGCTCCCATGAGCTTCTGGATTTCCCGCAGATGTCGAGGAAGGAAAGCATGAAATTCCCTCCTGGCATACTCCAAGGCGGCCTGTCGACCGGACGCGATAGATGCCTGTTGGTCCTTTCCTCCATGAAACAGCCAGACAAACTGGAGCCTACAAAGCTCGAATTCGAGATTGCTGCCTCTGGCCTCCAACGCTTCGCTGTGTTCCCTCGCCCATTGTATAGCCGGCAATAAATTCGACTCCTCCTTCAGTTCATGTAGAATGTGATACATGGTGGCGAACTGCTTGCGAATTTCTCCCGACTGAAGTTGATCCAGTGACAGAGTGTCTGTATCGCCTGTGTCATATCCGCTCTTTGAGATCTCTGACAGAAACGTGGATGCCACCGAGAACTGGCCTTCCCGCAAGAGGTGCATGGCTATCGCTCGGTTGACGAGGGCGGGTGAAGACGACAGAGCGTCATATTCGGTGCTGGGTAAAGGACGATCTTTGAATAACTAATCCGGTGGGGTCAATAGAACATCCCAGGAAGACGTCTCCTCTACAGCGCTCACCTTGTCCAGTGCTTTCGTGTACTTGTTTAAGCTGCTATGAGTTTCCTTTAGACTCTCGTTGGTGGCGTCGAAGGATGCTTTCACGGGGTTTTGGAGCTTCGCCAAAGTGATAGAAGCCTTTGTTGGATCTAGGAGTACTGCGTCAGCACAAGAATAAGCGGGAGAGGAGATTTCGAGCTCCAAGGGTAGAAGTACCAGCAGCAATAGTATTGCGGGCTTCCTGAAGCAGATCGATGGTCGCTTGGATATCGTTGATCTGCTTGGAGCTCTTCAGACGCTTCCAGAGCCGTTCATGCTCCTTCTGAACCAGGTCCATGATGCTTGTAGCGGCAGGGAATAGTTACCGTGGTCGATGATGCCAGGCGTGCGAAAATCCATAAGTAGACGAGTGGTGGGACAGACAGGACTTCTGATGAAGCGGAGGGACTGGAGAATGAGCTGTCGACCTCATTCACCCAGTCGTTGGAGGGTGGCGGTCACGAGCCTGGGGCAGGTGGGTTGGCTTGCCTTTGGTAGCGGGCTCCCAGTTCCAGCGATTGCTTAGGGACGGCGTACCTAACAGTGGAGAACCCATGCTACGGAGGCTACTGGGCACTCGCCATCCAGGATAGCGAGCATCATCAGAACGACTTCTGTAGTCTACTGCAGTCTGCAGGCAATGCGGCCCGAGTTGAGTGCTTAAAAATAAGTTCCATCAGTGATTACTGGAGTGCTTTCCCGGCAGCCTGTCACACCGTCCACCGGCGTGACGTCGTGCTTAGGACTCCCTACGTCAGTTCGGACCACAGTCTACTCCTCACCGCCGGCCAGCTGGCTCATCTCCCAATCTGTGAATTAAAGGCCGGATCCTGCAATGAGAACCCATTGTCCTGCCTTATAGTGCAATTCCTTTCTCCCAGATATGCTTCGTATTCCTTTCATTCGACATCTGTCCAAAGAGGCCCATCCGGGCCGGCTTCTCCCTCCGTCCTCTCTCGCAACGACTCTCAAATGATCGAGCTCGCATTGAAGATAGCACGTCCATAACAGTCTCTGCTCCTCATACGTTGGGATCGAGCCTTCGCCATGGCGGTGGCCGTTGAACAGACCACAACCCTTCAGGCATCTTCGTCCATGCCTGGTCCGGGCCAAGGCAAGCCGCCAGTGGGTGATGAAGAAGGCCATATTTCTCGTGGTCGCGGTTTCACTGAAGAGTCAGCTCACAAGCAACACCAAAGACTCGTTCTACCGGACCCTGTTGCGTTCCGTTACCTGGAGGAGGATCCCTCGACCACGGTGTTGCATCGACGGACGATATTGCAGGGCTACGAGATATACATTGTCGAGCAATGGGCTTGCTCCAGAGTCCACCCGACGTTTGTCATCACGACATATACCGGCGACCCGTCGCATCGAGTAGTGGTAGGAGTTCTCAGTGTCCCGACCGATACAAATGCCTGGTCGCCGCGATTGAAACTATACTTCCACGCCGTACAGCAATACCATGCTGCGTGGAGAGACACGGATCTGGGCAGCCTCATGGTGACCAACTTGAGTGCTTTTCCTTCGGCTCTTACTGTCATTTTGGTTCCAGACGGTGACGTCAAAAAGCATACGGAGGACTTTATTGTCAATGAAAATCTGAAACGGCTTGGTTGCTCAGGGAGAGCGGGACTGAAGCTGCAACCTCCTTCCCCCGTTGTCGAGGCCAAGTTTCATCAGCTCTACCGGACCAGCGAGCGGGTCTCCCTGTATAGTGCGGTGATGGAACTGGTGAAGCAATGCCAGATTGCGCTTACGATCTTTGGCAAGCTTGCTCCTGAATATGTTGACGGCCTCCTATGTGATGTGACAGAGAGGGCGATAAGCGATTGGTGGGCGGACATTGGAACAGACCTCTACAACATTGAACCGAGTGACGGTATCCTTGGACCAACGACCGTTTCCGCACTGCTAGGCGCGTTGATGGGTGCTCGCAATCGACTCCATGCCTTCGGGGCGCCCGTCCCCAAGGATGTCTTTGACGTTTCCGGTCTCAAACGAGGAATTGGGAGCTTCCAGAAGTCACAGAAGATGGAACGGACGCGGAGGCTGGATCGCCAGACGCTGGACAGACTCCATCGCGTAACGGCCAAAGCAGCAAGTTCAGAACGCTGGACCGGGGCTGTGAAGTCCACAGTGGCAGAACTGAGCGGGAAAGGAGGCGAGATGGTCATGGGTATGGTAGGCGGTCGAGATAAGGGCGCCATCTCTGATGTTGAGACACTTGATCTGGAACGCTTCGCTCAACTGGTCACTGGAGAAAGATCCAAATGGTTATGGCAGGGCAAACCTCCCAAAACCGGTTCCACCCACGGACTTGAGAGCGCCCCAAGAGCCGAAGATATGGTATTTACGAAGGATGACCAGGGCGGCTATGTCTGGACGAGTCGGAAGCGACATTCGGACTTGGAACCCAGCGCCAACCAAGAACTAGAGCGAGCGCGGAGGCCCAGCGATTCAGAGCCGCCCGATGACAGGGATCAACAATTAGCAAAGCTAGTCTCGAGGAGTCTTACCGGCAAGGTTTCAGACGCTCGTGCTGGGTTCGGGAGATTCAAAGATGCTGTCGGACTACCCGGTCTCCGTTCCCATCACCATCATCACAAGCATAATAAAGATGGTGTTGACCTAGAAAGCGACCTTGCCTACCCCAATGCCGCCGATAGTGAAGCCGATACGTCTGTTTCCAAAAGCCTAAAAGAACCACCCCCAATAGCAGAACATAGAGCGGACAGCAAGAAAGATACCCAGAATAACCCTGCAGAAGAACGCTCGAAGCCGTCATCGGCTTCTCAATCGCAGAAATCCATCACTGCCCTTCCGGAGATACATGTCCAACCGGAGTCGCCTTCGGAAGAAACGCCCATATCGCTCTCCTACGCAGTTCCCGAAGATCCAAAACCACAAGTCGCTCAACAAGAAGAGGGCGGCCACGACCTTGAGCTCTCCAAGTCACGGTCGACCGAGGCCCCGAGTGATCAGGAGCAATTGCAAGGGTTGGCATTCAAGTCTCTCCGCCGTCCACAAAGCTCTCCGCAGCTAGTCCCCGAAGGGCGGTCCAAGCCATGCGACGCGCGTTGGCCTCGACATCTCTCTTTCAGCACCGTGGAGGAAGTGGTGCTTGTTTGGGAAGGTTTCCGTGTCCCATCCGACAAAAGAGGCTCTACGACGAATTTACAAAGTGCAATTCGCCGGGAGGACGCATTGCTCTCCGATGCGCAGATTTTCGATTCTAGAGTTTCGGAATTGAAGGACAGGACTGTACCTTGGGTGGAGCAGCAGGTTGACTCGGTTGAATATCTGCATGGAAAGGCCAACTCTCTGCAGGAGGAGCTGAGCTTCATCTACCCAGAACGCTTCGAAGAATATCAGTCCCTCAGGGAGCGCTCGATTCAGTTGCTCGGAGATGAGAGTTCGCGACTCACAGAAGGCTTGAAAAAGGTCGAGTTGCTAGGGGCCAAACTCGACTATGAGCTGAATGTTCTAGAGTCTAAAGTGGAAGACGTCGAACAAGGCGTTGAAGAGTTCGAGCGACATGTGGACGAGCTCGAGACGAGGATCAAAGATTTAGTCCAAGGTGAACGAAAAAAGGACACCTCCTGGTTATCTTGGGTTGGGAGGAAGTTCGGTCGCGTCTGATATGCATTGGGGGAGTTCATTCAAGAGAACTGCATCTTCCTTTTCCTGAGTATATAGTAGCATAATGTACAGTACATATTCGATTACCGGCATTTCTGATAGGAATGCGCCACCGGTCGCCTTCACGGACCTCGCTAATCCATGAGATAGGAACAATAAAACACTGATGAGGAGAGAATTTAACCCAATCGTAAAGAGAAAAAGAGAAACCCAGAAATCGAGCAACACAGTATCCGGCAGGATCCGAGCCACTTTAACACGGCTTTCCTGTGTCATGCTTTGCATTATTGCAATAATAATGGTGATGGCATCGATATCAGATCCCCCACGTGGATATAGTTGTCGACGAATTTGTGAAGTTGAATAACATAACCCGACCATTCGTGCTTTTACATTCCAAAGCCCATACCGCCGCCCTGTTTGCCGGCCGCCTCGGATTGCATCTTCTCGCTGATCTTGATGTTGACCTCGAAGAACTTGGCGACGCAGCGATCCAGGCAGACGGATTCGCCTTTGTTGAGATCACCTTCACGGTAGTCTGGAGGGATGCATTTTTGCGTGCAAGATTGGACCAGTCTAAAAGGGTGAAATCGCATGGTTAGCAAAGTATTCTACCAGAGCCACCAGAGCAGGACTGTCCCCTGCAGTCTAGCGAAAACAGAACTTACCGGTTAAACAAATCAGAGACCATTTCCATCTCCGTCTCTGCAGCGGCGATCTTCTGCTCCGAAGTGAGTTTTGGGCGGCCACCGAAGAGGAAAGACATTTTGGCTAGGATATTTCAATGAGATCGAGCTCAACTGAGAACAGCGGAAGAGACGGTTTCGGTTGTCCTAAATTAAACAGTTAGTTCTTGCGATTGCGACATAGTTGATCACCGTGAACAGACCTTGACTTTGTTGGAACAGTTGTTTGACGTAGACAGTAGTAATAATATTATTTTATCAAAGCCTGTCTGCAATCTCGGACGCGGCAGCGGAGGTCCATCGGGAGCGGAGCTTGGACCAACTCCGCAGCTCGAGTCGACAGGGTTTTCTGACTTTCTCGCTAGGGAAATCAAGGTTCATTTAATTCTACGCACACACCAGTATCGGATCCATCTCCCATCAAAGCAGATGCTGTCAATTGGTGTAAGGCAGGCATCGCAGAAGTGTCTGGATGGACTGTTCGTGAGGTAGGTTTGCAGTCCTTTTTTTTTACCTCACTGTTTCTGCTTGTGTGATGAAAACCATCTTGCCAGAACCGCTGCAAATGATGCTTGCTTGCAAGCAGAATGATCGCTCCTGGAGCCTACATTTTGCCACTGACAATTGAATTTTAATTCTTTATTCCTTGGACATGAGCTTTGCTGCTGCTGTTACTGACCCCGACATACTGCTAGGGCAGGGCCGTCTGTTTCTCGAGCTGCGGCTCCTTTCCAATCGTATTCTCCGTCTTTCATCCGCCCCCATCGCCATAGTATCATACGATGTAATAGCGCAAAGGCATCGCCAGAGAAGGCGTTCAGGGATCGAATACAGGAAGTCCACAATGCTTGTTCTGAACCGTATCCCCGGTTAGCAACGGATTCCCGCACAGTCAGCTGCCTGGAGTTTCGGTCACGATATGAGCATCTGGATCCAAATCAGACGATAGACACAGACACCGTTGTACTCCACGGTAGGTGTCTACCTTTTCTGGGCATTGCCTTCTCTTGTACATACTTAGACTAGTAGGCAGAATACGTTCCTATAGAATTGCCGGAAGCAAATTGATCTTCTTTGATATCGTTCAAAATGGCCAGAAAGTGCAGGTCATGTGCAACCAGCGAATCCTTGCCGATGTCACCCCGGAGAAATTCAGGGAATTCTATCGTCTTCTCCGTCGTGGGGACGCCTTCTGTATGTACTGTACTAGGAAGATCGCTGGTTAAGGATAAAAACTGAACAAGGCCAATATAGCCGTGACAGGAAAGCCGCATCGCACAGGACGAGGGGAGCTGACCGTGCAGGCGACGGAACTGCCGAAGCTGCTGTCACCTTCTTTGCATGACGTGCCTGTTGATGCACACGAGCACGAGAATTCTCCTTACCCCCGCCACGTCCAATTTCTCGCCGATCCACGTGTGGCAGATACGCTGAAAGTGCGATCGGCGATTATCCAGTATATTCGTCAATTCTTTCTTGATCGCTCGTTCATGGAGGTCAACACGCCTATTATCGCTGGCGAGGCTGGCGGAGCGACAGCACGTCCGTTCCATACTTCAGCTACCGAGTTTCCTGAGAAGCAACTATCCTTGAGGATTGCGCCGGAGCTATGGCTGAAGCGTTTGGTAGTTGGAGGTTTTGACAAAGTCTTTGAGATTGGGCCGTCGTTTCGTAATGAAGGTACGACTATCCGATGCAGAGATGTGTACACAGTGCAGGAACTGAATTACCGTAGGACTTGACAAAACCCACAATCCAGAGTTCACGACATGTGAATTCTACTATGCTTACGCCAATCTTGACGAACTTATGTCCATGACGGAGAATCTCCTCTCAGGCATGGCCCAGCATATTCGACAGTTCAAAGAAAATTCACAATCTGTCTTGAAAGACCCTGAGGTGGACTTCTCGACTCCTTTCCGTCGAATCGACTTCATTCCAGCTCTCGAAGAGGCGATCGGCCGGCGTTTGCCGGACCTTACGGCCCCAGACGCCCTAGAGGAGATAAAGCGACTGTTCGCAGATCTTTCGCTGCCTCTCCCTGAGCATCCATCCCTCCCTCGGCTGATGGACAAGCTATGCGCTACGTATCTGGAGCCTCAATGCCAGAATCCCACCTTTATCGTCAACCCCCCAGAGTGTCTCTCCCCGCTGTCCAAGTCGTTTACTCACCCCTCGTGTAATCAACGCGTGGCCGCTCGCTGCGAGCTCTTCATCGAAGGACGGGAGTACGTCAACGCGTACGAAGAGGAGAACTCGCCGTTCGAGCAGCGGCGCAAATTCCAGGAGCAGCTGCTCTACAACGAGGCGGGCGAGATCGACGAGAGCTACCTGCGGGCGTTGGAATGGGGGTTGCCGCCGACGGGAGGCTGGGGTTGTGGTGTTGACAGGCTCTGCATGCTCTTCACGAATGCGAGGAGGATTGGTGATGTGTTGCCGTTTGGGACCTTGCGGGCTGTGACGCGGCGGGTTGATTCTGATGGGAGGGAGTCTTGATATCAATCTGTCGATTCAGATCCAGAGATCCTCTTATGTCCTCTAGTCGCGTCCCTGGTGGACTGACTTATGTACTGTACATAACAATTGATTTCGACACTTGTATTACTGGAATTTGATGAGATTATGTCTAATACGCTATATCCAATATGCGAGTACCACCACCCGAGGACTACTAGTATACGGAGCACATCCTTCACGAAATCAATCAACTCGAGCTTGGAAACACAAGTATCGATTCATATGCCGAGTGAGCGTTCTGTTATATGTATGTACATGTACATACACAACGCCAATTCAATTCCAGGCTGTACTGTACAACATATACAACACCATCAGTCGACTCGCCACTATGTTGTGGTGGTTTGTTCTGGGTATTTTCATCAATACGTCCTCTCGACAACCTCCTTCGCAAACTGCGCAAAGGTCTTCCCCGGCTCAACCTCCTCGCCCAGATTCGGCTGCGTGAAGACCGCAAGCGTGTTGCGCGCAATCCTCTGCTGCGGCGGGGTCCTCGCGCCCTTGACGAAATGTGGCACGGCGCGGAATTTCCCCCGCGTGATGCGCTCCAGCGCCTCGCCCGTCTGGAACGCCAGGCAGTCCTTCGGGATGTTGACCTTGACAATGTCCCCCGTGCGCGAGCGGATGTACAGTCCTGCTTCGGGGTCCGGGGAGGTGGGGAGCTCGGGGAGGATGGAGGTGAAGTCTGCTGAGAAAGGAGGGTTGGCTGCCTCGTCGACGAACATGGCAGAGGTGAGGCCGGTCAGACAGCCGTGGTCGACGTGCGTCGCGCACCAGTCGTCGTCTTCAGCATCATCATCCTTTTCCTTCTTCTTCTCTTCCTCTGGAGTGGTAGTAGAATCCGAGGGGAAGTAATGCAGCAACCGCGCCTTCGTCGTCAGACTCGTCCGGACCACGTGCTCGAGGTACCCCTCCTTGTATCCCTCGATATTCGCCAGCGCGTACCGATCACACGCCCTCGCGACGAGCGCAGCAGTGTCGATGATAAGGGAGCAGAGCTCCTCGACACTCTTGCGGAACGTCGGTAGCCGCTCCGCCGGCGGCCAGATGTTGGGCGCGGTGTACTGCGGGAAGTCAGGAAAGTCATCCGCAGGAGCATTCTGCAGCGCCGGGTTTTGGTAAAATGCGCAGTTGATGTAGTACGATCCTTTCAGGGTGTCGAAGTGGCCGGATCGGAGGGTTTCCTTTCCGCAGGACCAGCCGACCAGGTATTTGGACTGGGGGCTTTCCAGTTTTGCTTGATGCCGTTTCAGTAGAAGTAATTCGAGAGCGAAAAAAAAAAAGCTGATACGAGAGTGAGATCCTACCTAATTCATCCTGCGGAAGCGCAGCTAAATAGGACGAGTTAGAGAGCACCTGCGCGCGAAGATCTTTGAACTTGGGCGGCAGGTCCTTCACGACAATGATGCCCAGGGACGAAGGCCCAAAGGCCTCTGTTAACGTCTCGAATGGCACGGAGCCTAAAAACAGGATGGACTTCAGCAATGCGTCGAAGATAGAGACATGAGATTACAAAAAAAAAAAAGGCCTGAAAAAGTCATGTAATGTACAGTAATGTATTGATTTTTACCCCTCACCTGTAACGAGATCTTGCAGACTCACGGTGACCGGAGAAACGGTCTTTGCTTTCATGGTGGCAGCATTCAATACTATCCTATCCTGAGGTAAACAATCTGATGACTTTTTATGAGTTAAAAGAGACACCTACGGAGCTGTGTAGTCCGGCGAAATCATATATAAAAAACCCCGAGATGCTTTCCCCACCTTGAACGGTTATCGGCGGACAGGCCGAGGCAGGCGGACAGTCTAGGCTATAGGCGCCGCTATAGGCTGAAGCCCCAAAGGCCTGGGTACCAACTGGCGTCACTTCGATTGTCAGCCTAAGCCTCATTGCAACACTATTGTTGCCTTAGTCTAAACAGACTTATCTTCAGCCGAAATCATTACATGACTTCTCTCTCTGGGGCAGAGACCATCTTGGGCCCCCTGATTGCTTACAGACCGACGTTGATAGTCGCATACTGATCTCAAACCGATACTTCTTTACCCTATTCTCGATCAGACATCGCCGCTATGCCTCCAGCTAAGAAAAGAAAGAGGTCTTTCCTCTCGAATCTTCAGCCCAGCAGCTCCGCGTTCTCGAACAGTACGAAGAGATTGTGAATAACGTCCGCGACAAAGATCCAGTGGCTGCAGACAGCCTCTCATTGCTTACAGTGCTTATTTCTGATGTTCGGAAGTTCCCTCAGAAGGTAGAGCAACAATCCCCCGTTCATTCTTGTCTCCCTGCTACGAGTTTTGATAGTTTCAAAAAGGCTTGTGAGGCGGTTGGAGTTACTTACAATAAACACGATCTTGATCATCATTGGGAGCTTCGAGAGACAGACAAGCTGTCAGACGGTACTTTGTCACATTGCGTGGGTCAGATTCCTTAACAGAATAGTTCAATAGGCTAGTCTGATAATCTATTTAGATACGTGCATCAAAGAACTATGGGGTTCGGACTATGTGGATTTGCAAGAGTCTGAATTATTCTGCCGCACAGTAGTAGATCTGATATTCTTGGATCGTCTGCGTGTTCTCAAAGACGAAAATGCGAAGATGCATCTGAGATTGGTGCCTGAGGTCTCACTATCAGTGGAGAGGGCAGGCATCACCATCTCGGGCAAGGCCGATTGGTGTCTTGGCCACGGCAACATCAAAGGTGGATTTGCTTCTACTCTGATAGTATTGTATGTGTGCGCCCATATGATTCCAACAGAATTACTAATTGAGTATATAAGGGAAGCCAAAAAATTAGGGACAGCGCAATCAGGGCTGCCTCAACTTATAATTTACCTTGCCGCAGTTCAGGATGCAAGTAGAGAAAGCGACAAGATGAACTTTTCTGTATTCGGTTTACTGACAGATTAGCATACCCAATTTTCGAATACCACCACTAGTTTTCCATTCTGAGAGTGGTGTTAAGGGCACATAGCCGCATGGGCGCTGAGGCGGTCAGCACTGTGCCCAAGCGGGATTGTGGAATTCTAAGGTACATACTCGGTTTATATTTCTCCTAGAACACCTGGATACATTCCAGACGAAGTAGTCTGACTACTGGTTAGGACATTCATATCTGATCATTGTTGAACTCCTGAGACACGCATCCTGCAAGCTGTCTGGGCGCATCATTCCCTGAAGGATGTATGAGAGCTTCGTGCTGTAGCTGACAGACCTGTAAGATACTCCTTGCTGCGATTTAGAAAGTGATACGCGATTTGTGGCAAGTCCACAATTTCTTTGAGCTTTATGAGACACTCATCTTTCTCAGGAGAGGATAGGATACCCATGATAGTTGTAGGTAGTAAAACATGTAAAGAAGTATACATCTAAAGAGGAGAAGTTTCCAGTTTAGTAGTGATCTTGCGGAGATGTTGAACCAAGAGAGGTAGGTAGATTATGAATTTGTTGGGCAAAGCGGCAGATGGGTTAAACCGGATGAGGTAACTCCACGTCTTACGGTATACCTGGGTATCTTTCTAGATTTCTAGATTTATTGATTATTAGCTCGTAACCAACACTTGACATAGATAATATCCAACTGGAGAGAAAAAAAATAAAAATAAAAATAAAAAAGAATAACATACCTACTATGTAGAATCCCTCAGAATTTCTCCGACAAAAACCTCGCTGTCTCTCTCCTCCCATCCGCCTTGGCCATAAGCTCCGTATGTAGCGCGCCAGAGATAGTCTTCCTCTGCACATCCCCCAATCCAAGCGACTTGCACAGCTGCTCTATCCGCTCCGCCTGGCCATGGGGGACGACGTCGTCCTTGCCCGCCTCCAGAATCAGGATCCTCGGCTTGTCGCCTGCTGCAGCTTGCGCAATCCGGCGCAGCGCCTCTTCGCTGTCCCAGTGCGAACGGAGGAAGGGCGTTAGGTACCGGTACGGTAGCCACTTTTGCGGGTAGAAAGCGAGTAGAATGTCGCGCACGCTTGTGAAGGGGGTTTCCAGGACCATGCCGTCAATCATAGGTCGCTGCGAGCTGGAGTCCGCGGATAGTGATTCCAGATACCCCGCTGCAGCATTGGTAGCGACCCCAGCGCCGATGCTCTGGCCCCAGAGGACGATCTTGAGATGCCTGACGTTTGCGTACCGCTGGAGAATCCATCCCAGCGCGGCGGATGCGTCCCGTTCGATGCCTTTTGCGGAGGCGCGGCCGCTGGATGTCCAGTACCCGCGGTAGGACACGGCCACGAAAGAGAAGGTCTTCTTTGGCGAAGCGTCAGTCTTGCTACCAGCTGCAGAGGCCCTATTCACCATCTTGATGGTATCAGAGAGGTAAGGAAGTCGTGGGGGTAGCGATGACGCGTTGCTATTTTAGTTAATAATGGTCAGCTAGATATAGTCAAAAAAGCAATTCATTTTCAAGGAGATATCGTTACCCACCCCTGAAAATACAGAACAACGAGGTGATCTTCATCACCCTCTAGATCTGCAACAGCAGACTGACTCTGACTCCCACTCTGCCCCTCTTCTATATTCCCTACAAGCAGGGATATCCGCACCCCATCCCCCGTCACAACCGACTCTTCCCGCCAGCGCACGGGCAGACATCGCCTCGCGTAATCCTCCACCTTCTCCGACCGTGAAAAGGGCGGGATGTTCGGCATGTAGATGATCTTGTTCTGGAAGAGGATCATCATCAGGCACTTGTAGGTCCAGAGCGTGAGGCCGAGGCCGAGGAAGACTATTGGGGGGAGGAGAGGACTGGATAGGTCGAGAAGACTGCTGAAGCTTCGTCGTTGATGGAAACTGTGGATATGGTGATCATAACAAGGTCTTCTTCTTAATGCGGGAAGATAATGCTCATGGGGTGGACGTTGGTGATAGTAATGTCGATGAGGATGATAGTGATAGTGACGATGATGCTGGCCTGCCAGTTGAAGGCATCCTTCTTCCTTGAACTGCAGACATCTTGCAGGAACCAGTCTCATTCTGTATTTGTTTGAGATCGATTTGATACGATTGATAGTCTATGGAGATATTAGCAAGCCTGAGTAACCTATCTGTTTAAAAAAAAAACCTATGACGTACATTTGAAAAGAGAGTCCATGTACTGTATGTATTATTCCCAGAATTCAACTCGGGGCGAGGTTCCTGTCTTCTGTCGACCACTCTTCTAATTTAATTTAAGAGGTACGTGCAGTACAGAACAGTACAGTACATCAGGATCAAACAATGAAAAGGAAGGAGGTCTGAATTCTGGATCTGGGTAGAAACGAGAATCTGGCAAATATGTATCTATAGCTATCGATTGCTGTCGTATGCTATGTCGAGTCGTTGACAATAGTGGTGATTCGTCTGCTTGCTTAAAGTAAAGTTGAGTCGTGAGAGCGGAAGCCAGCGGGGCCACTACTTATTAACTAACTTAATTAATGGGCAGTCCACGATTACAGTACTGGCGTAGCATCTAAACAGTTTAACTGTGCAATATGTCTCTGCTAAGTCCATTTCTCAGCCTAGTAATTGTATAGTCCTTCTCTACCCTCAGCGCATCCCGCAGACTATGTATGAATGTACTGTACTGTAGTAGTGATCATACATCATAAATCATAATTAAATACAGACGAAGATAAAAACGCAGCAAATGCACTGATATAGAATGAGTAGTGGAACACTTTCAATTCAGGAAGAAAGGTAGGTGTGTGTGTATGTGTTATTTATTTTCCAACCTTCGCCCGTTTGGTCTGGCGCTCGTTCTCAGGAACATAATCGCCTAATTCTGTCTCTTCCATCCCTCCTCGAACGGGAAGCGGCCTGGTGAAGTCTTCCGACTCCTCGGATTCATCAGACGAGTCATCCCTGACGATCACGTCTTCGGAAGAAGAACTCTCGCCCGAACTGACGTTGGCGCTGCCGTCCAGATTCGCCCCCAGACCGCTGCTGACGAGCTTGCTCATCTTGCCGACTTCGCCGAATTTGGATGCCTGCGCTAAGCTGGCAGGAGGTCTGCCGCGATCGCGCGGAAGGGCGGCGTCGCGAAGATCGCTCGCTGTGGCTCGCCCGTCAATGACTTGTAAGCAGCCTCGCCACATTTTCGGATTGCGTGCCTCGTTGTACCGCCCGACGTCTTCGCCGTTGAGCGAGTCCAGCGCGAGCGCCTGCGTCCGGTAGTCGCCCCAGAACCAATCCTTGCCTGGTGGGATGCGCTCATCCGTCTCACGGGAATATTTGCGTCCGGATAACACGCCGTGAAAGTCGAGGCCAAGCGAGGTGTCGTCGAAGATGAGCTTCATCGCATCCGGCTCGTAACACCGCCCGAGGACCATGTCCTGAGATATGCACATGAACTTGTCCGGTGCATGGACGGGATACCACGCTCCGTATCCATTCATCCCGACGTAATTAAATGCATTGGTCACTTCTTCATGCGTGAGAGGCCGCGGCGGTCCTACCATGCCAGGTCCGCGATACGCCCTCTCGGGTGACCTGGTATAAACCTTGCCTCGAATGCGCACGGCATGCTTCTCTGCCAGCAGCGGCGACCTGACATCATTGATGCACGAAAGGAGCTTGAATTCGATCCGGTCAATGACCATCACATCCGTCACCTTGGGATTGGCGTCATCCAGCGTGCGGCCTTTAGGCTTCAACCGCACCGCATCCCCTACTAGCAGCAGTTCTGCACCGATAAAGATCCCTCGACAGAAAACAGAGGCATCTGGCCAAGTGCCTTTGAAGCGGTATTTGTCCACTAAGGATATAGAAGACATGACGGTCAATGCGTGTTTGATGGACGGGTGCCAATCTTCCTGCGGAATCCCCTGCAGGAATATCTGCCAGTAATTCAGCGGTCGTATGCAGTTTAAGTGAACATATTTGGCTTGGAGCGAATAGCTCTTGTCGTAACTGTTAGGATCGGGAAAAGTCTCTACACGAAACCCGGAATAGTTGACGGCCCAGCGTTTCGGCATAGGCTCGATGAGATCTTCAAGAACCACGTCCTCCTCTGGCGTCTGGCCCACTGTCCCAGCCCTCCAGGCGGGGACCCCCAGCCATCGGCCTTTTTTGAAAGAATAGACGCGGTGGGTGTTCGTTTTCTCATCATAGATGAGCTCGCCGTCGATTTCTGGCGCCCACAAGACCAGCTCTCCGGCACGAGGAATGAACGAGTTTTGGAGGCTTGATTTGACGAGGTGCTGCTGGAGATATTTGTGTTCTGCTCGCCAATCCATGCTTAGAGTTTCATTGATAGGTTCGTCCAGCGTTCCTCTCTCTTTAAGCTTCAACACTGCTGCCCGGAAGACGTCTGGCGTACCCTCGGGGTCGAGAGGACCACGGGGACCTATTCTCGTCCAGCTGGTAGTTTTGAAAGTCTCTGGTAGAATCAATCATATTAATATATGATAGCAAAGTCGCTGGGATAAAGATCTTACCACCCGGGACCTTTGGCCGAATTTGAGTAACCATAGTCTTCTTCTTACAGTTTTCACAAGAGCATCGTCCAGTGCCACCGTTCATCAACCATAAGAAATGAGGAAATAGTTGGTTGGGGGAATTAAAGTAGGATCCTGACGGGTGGCCCCAGAGGAATTTATCACGCTAGAATCTCCTGTCAGCTACAAGACAACATACATAGGCAATACTCTAAGGTCATGGGACTCACAATAGTAGGATTGCTATATCGTGGCCTGTCGAAGAGAACATAGTTGTCAGGAAGCCTGTCCAGGATGTAGTTCTTGCCTGGTTGAGTGTTGTTTGCAACATCAGCATAGAGGGCTCCAAACACATCATGTGAACAAGTAGGAGGGCAGAGCCAATAACAGGAATCTTGATTAATAGCAGTCATGAACTATGAAAATAAGATATGGTTCAAAGGAGACAATTAACATCTTGCAGCCATGTTGCAAGTGTATATAAAAGCTCTGAAAGAAACATGCAGTTGGGATACACATTTCCTCCTGCAACTCTTAAACATTTGTTTGGCAACCCGACAACGTGCTTCACGCTGCCTGTGCAAATAAACTAAATCAAACATTTGCAACATGGTGAAGACAATGTAATGACAGGTTCAAAGGACCTGTGCAAATGTCTTGAAAGACCAGAAAATGGCATAGAAAATCCAGTGCCAAAAAAAAAGAATAGATAGATACAAAAATATAAAAATAAAATAAAGAAAATAAAAATAGCAGGAAACTGGTTTGCAGACAGGCCCACCTTTCTCTAACTGGCCTCGCCGTTGCAGCCACATCATGGCCAGCTTGTGACGATATAACTCATCATTGACTCGTCTGAACTGCGGCCCCTTGGGCCATGTAGACGGATCCCCATCGCTGAAATGGTCAGGATCCAGTGGGATGACGACCCAGTCGTTGCCGTCTGAAGACGACATGATTGATTGATTGCCTCAGGCAACCCAATCTTGGTTGGGTCACTTGGCTGGTAAACAGCAGCAAGGCTCTTAAGAGACAACACAGTCCACCATCAGAAGAGTAAGATCAGCAATATGGACATTTCATGATGGTTATTATTGATGTAGCTTCATTTAGCTGTCAAAAGAAACATATTTCTTCTGGTGGCGTAGTGGTAGTTGTAGATGTTCATTGTTGTTCGCCCCTTCCGCTCCAGTAGTAACATTGGTGGATCCCATCCAGGTCACATGATACCAGTCAAGGCATTGACCTCTGAGTGAAGGGTAGAAGTGATAACTATAACCACGGACATAAGATATTATTTTATAGGAGTGTGGCAGCTAGTGATAGCCACAGACTGAATAGGCATTCCTATTCACTGACCCAAAGTCTTTCACCAACTCAGTACATTATAAGTAACAAACATGACAGTACAAAGTAATTTATAGTACAGTATCAGAAGCATTAAAATTGAGAATCAGGAAAAACTAGAAGAAATTCATCACTCTGTTCTCATCTTCTTATCTGTCATGAAAATATATATGTAGGATTGGTATCAAGTTAAGAGTCTAGAATAGATCATAACTGACTTGCACTTCAATATACTTCAGAATATGCAGACATTCCATAGCTAGATCCAAAAAGGAAATTGCCGTGAATTGTTGTCCATCTCACACTCCACCGTACATTCATTCAGTTAGCAGCGGGTTCTTCCCGAGTCTGCGGGATTTCCTCCTCTTGATAAGGCGGAGGGGCAAGCTCCCCCTCCTCGACCCAGACCTTGCGCAACTCGTTCTCGATCTCTTCGCGGCGTCGCTTCCATTCCTCTACATTGTCGAGTCGCTTGCGCAATTCTTGTAATTCCTTCTCGACGCCTAACTTTTCCTTCTCGGTCCCGATCCTCTCGAATTCCCATTCCTCGCCATCCAATCCAAGGCCGAGGGTGAGTTGGAAAGTGTGATATTTCTTCAGTGATGCACGAGTCGAGATCGTAATCAGCGTTATTCCTTTCTGCTTTGCACGTTCGTAGAGCAAACCCTCAACGTCTGAAGACACCGCGGAGGTGCCTTCGTCGATAAAAGCATAACGCGGCTCATGATAGAACAGCCTTGCCATGGCCATCCGCTGTTTCTCTCCGCCGCTTAGGACGTCCTTCCACTCCTTCCGGCAATCCCAGCCACCCTCCCGCTCGGGAAGGTACCCCAGATGGACCTCATTCAAGATCCTGCCGAGCTCAGCATCTGTCCGGCCGTTCTCGCGCATATCCATCTCACTGTGAGGATAGATGACTTGATCGCGCAGCGTTCCAACACTCAGATAGGGCCGCTGCGGCAAGAACATGATGCCATCCGTGCCAAAGCCCCGAGGCCGACTCACCAAACCCCGGTACACAGGCCACAATCCGGCAACGATGCGAGCGATAGCGGACTTTCCAACTCCGTTGGGGCCCGAAATTAGGAGATGTTCCCCAGAGTGGACGATGAATGACAAAGACTCGAGGAGCTCATCACCCCCTTGTGGATAGAGTGACGGTGCGACGATAGGAACATGCTCCAGACGGACACCATCGAAGCCATTGTGGATCGTACCCTGGACATCCGACAAGGAATACAATTCAGGATGGCTACCACGAGGCTGATAATACGCGTTGGCATGGACTCTGTGCAGCGTAGCTACGAGCGTGTAGACGCGCGATGTGTAGCCCGCCAACTCCGAAAGATCCTTGATGCTGTACATCATGCGACCCCCAGCATCGGCCAACGATAACATCAGACGCTTGTTCGTAATGAACTCCTTCATGCGGCCTCGTTCGCGACCGGACTGCTCCGCGGTACCAGCTAATTCCATGACACCGCCCAGTCCTCCCCACGCCGGGAGGAACACAGGCAGAGACGTTATAAGATATCCAAAGGCCGACCAAGAATATTTCAAGATGAAATCTTCCAGCATATTGTACCGGATCTTAAGACTGTAGATGCCTTTCATCCACCGCTGCAGATCCCTGAAGCTCTTGGACAAAAAGAGCCTCTCGATGTCCGCACCACCGTAAAAAGCGATTTCCTCCGCATTGGCAAGGAGTCGGGAATGCAGACCTCTGAAATCACCTTCCTTTTTACCCTCGACAGCCTTTAGTTTTCCAAATGGCGGGGACACCTTGCGGAGCACGGTCGCAGTACCAAAGTAGCCGCTCAAAATTCCGGCCAGGGCTAGGGGTCCCAGAGAACGATAGAGCTGATAATTGAAGACGATTAGATCCACAAATGGCTTCCCCAGGGAGGAATACAAAGCCGCAGCGGATGCACAGAAAAGGGTCAGGTCTTGGGTGATGAACTGATCGGCGCCCTGGCCAACGCCACCATCCAAGTTGGACAGTTTGTAGTAATTCATGTTGTCGTTGAGATAAAGATCATGAATGTATCTCGTGAGCCGCGTTCGGAACGCTATCGATATCTTTGACTGGAGGAATTTGATCATTGCATTCGTGTAGGATGCGAATGTTCCAATGCCACACCATTTAATGATTCCCCAGATAAAGGCGCGTCCCTTGCCGGCGACAAGATCTCTGACGATCTCACCGTCCAGCCTGGCAACGACTAAGGACAGGTATGTTCGCAGCATGAGGAAAAAACCATGGCTCATCAACAGACCTGTTTCCTTGCAGTTCCACCTCGGGATCATTATGCTCATCAGGCTAAGGAACTGGTGCAGAAAGGCCAGGTTCAACCCGGGCTTCGTCGACGGCGGAGGGATCTGAGAGACAGACTCCCCATCACTCAGACGAGCTGCTCGAGGGGGATTGAGGAACAGTCTGCGGTGTGCGTCAAAGGTGGTCGGCTTTGTCGGATGGATGGTGACTTTGGACGTCAGGTTGTCCCGGTACGGGACGTAGATGATCCTCGATCCATCCTTCCCTCGAAGTCCCGAGTTCCTGCGCAGCATCCGTCTACCCTGTGCGAGCTCCCTGGACCGCTCTCGGAGCCATGTGTAGCCGCCATACCCCGATACGATGATCGACAGAAGCAGCGCGACCGTTGCGATCAGTTTGGCGGTTTTTGACGTGCGCCGGACGCGAGAACGAAGGAGCTCGGCATAATGGTGGTACAGAGCGACGAGGGGATCCTCGGGACGTCGAAGGGTTGATTGAGCAGCCATCATGTGCAGGCTGATTGCTGTCAAACGCCAGCGTTTTGTCGCGAGTCCGTGTCACTGAGAGGACCGACTTCGGTCATAGCAACTGCTGCGCATGCTTGTCGAGGACGTATTGGAATCCGTGCAATTTCCTTTAGATCACAGACGAAGGTTCAGTTTGAGGGATGATCGTGGTAGAGTAGAGTAGGAGGAAGGCTGGATTGAATTAAGCAGGGACAGCGGGTGTGACGTCGCTGTGGTTGATTTGCATGTGATGGCCTCGGCCAACCTGCGCTGGGGACTGCCGTCTCACGTGCGGGGGCAGGATGCCCAACTCAATTCCCAGCTAGGAGAGAATTTCTGGAAAGAGGGCCAAAAATAAATAAAGAATCATGCCAAGAACCAAGAAAATAGAGTCTTTGTCTCCAGGCACAAAACTACGCGTCCATGACAATTGAAGGTTCTGTTGATACCCATGTCTACTCAGATCTCGGGAGGGGCCACATGCGGAGATGCCGAGGCCTGGGGAAGCTCTGCGCTTGTAGTATCACAGAATAGCATGCGAAGCAGCTGACATTGTACACAGTATCTGTGTCTCGTTGATCGTGGGTTGAGGCAGACAAGCTACATGTCTCATATCTGCCAGTCCTTTGTTCTTGCCAGCTGTCACTCCCACCGGAGGAGTGGCTGGGCTGCCAGGCGGGAAATATTCGGAGTCCTAGGAAGGGTTGAAGGTTCCTCATTATATACCTAGGTGGTATTGGAGTGTTCCTCGTTAACTTAGATACGTCTGATGCTCAATGACAAAGGAATTAAGCTGGACTCGTTGGCCTTTCCTGCGATGCCGAAATATTCCGACGCTCAACTACTGGTATCTATCAGCGTATCCCAAAGAGAGTGATCTCGTGGTTAGGTACTCTTCAGGATGGGCTGCTCCATAGTCATATACGACAGCAATAATTATTTAAATTATGTCTTTCAGCCTCCGTCTCTGATGCTGCCATGAATAGTACAGTATGGAATACTCCGTACTCCGCAGAGTCTGACTTGTCACCGGGAATGCACCCGCCATTCTTGCATCACACCATTTCCAGACGATGGCAAACCTTACACTGCGCGCTGCACACCACCATCTTGAGGGACTACTATCAGCTGCGGCATAAAAAGCTCGTGGCTGTAGAATAATGCCTGTATCTTCGTAGACAATAATCCTTCAATTCTGGGTTGTTGCTTTCCCTGTCATCTGTCTACAACGTTGGATCGCGGATCAAGCCCTGCGCCCCACAGACAAGAACAACCAGTTATGAACTGCTATGAGTATGGAGTATGGCTCACCCGCAGGGCAACAACCTTGTGCCAGAGTCACAGCCTAAAGTCGATCGCTCCCGAAGATCGCCCAGTCATCCAGCGAATAATTGAGGGGAACCCCAATCCAGTCCTTTGTCGCTGTTCGCAGGGCCAGAATCCAGGCCCTGTCGCGGCCGACTTGTCCGGCTGGGGGGCCTGCAGAACGGCCGCAAGCGCCGTGGGAGTGACTGTCACACTCTCCCAGCTTCTAACTAAAGAATTAGGTACTTAATTGGCTGTCCTGTATGATCCTGGCAGCGTAGTCAGTCCGTATCCAGCCACAGGGCTTCCCTCCATCGCAGCCCAAAAGGGTGTGCGGCCTCGGGCTCTCCTGCACGGGCAAATCGTTGTCCGCGGGCTGCTTGAAGCGTCCACGCGCTGCCATTGATGCCATCTGATGCGAGGTTATCTTCCAGGCCACGCTCTGACCACGACTTCCCCAGTCTTCCTGCGTCCATTTGACTGCTCTTGCTGCTTGTTTCTCCTCGTTCTGCGGTTTTGTGATCCGCCCTTCTTGGCAGTTCTCCGGTGCAGCGCACTAGCCATCAGGGCCCGCTCGGGAGAGCTAAAGCCCTGCCAGGAGGCGCAACTGCTACCTTTCCACCGCGTGAGCGGAAGGAGGAGGACTTCACCTCCGACTCAGGCAAGAATCTCCTTCATTGCCGAGCCCTTCTGGGAGCGCTTCGTACGTTCGGGACATTCTTGTGGCCTGCTCCTGCTGCGGCTGCTTTTGAGAAGCTCGTTCTGCCGCCCCCAATGACAGAGCGAGACTCCTCACCATCCGCTCAGGAGTTGATAGCCCAAGCAGTTCCGATGACCACAACACCCGAGAACCACGACTCCAGTGAGTATCTGTTGCATCTCATATGATTGCCGCTGGCATCGCAAAGAGCGTGATACTTACTAAAACTCTCTCCTTATGTGCTGTTCAGACCCAGCGCCTTTGCAACCGTCCGTCGATGAGGTGAAGACTCCGCAACCTCCGTCGGATGATGGACCCTCTGCCGCCCAGACTTCGTCGCCCTCCGGCTCTGCCCCAGGGCAGAACTCGGCAGCGCCCAGCAGGCCCAAGAAAAAGCGTTCGCTGCTCCTTGTGCCGACTCGGACCTCGTCCAGGGGAAGCAAGCACCCCTCATCCGATGTGACAAGCGAGACCGTGCAGGATGAATCAGGGAACGCACGATCGAACTTGCGAACGAACCTGGCGAAAAGACGGAGAGATCGAAGCAAAGCAAGCAGCAGGAGATCTCAGCGAAATCAGCAGGATCCGTCGCCGCACGCAGAGCAACCCAAGATCAGCAGTCCGGAAGACTACGACTACTCCAGGTCAGATAGGAAAAGCAAAGCGTCAACAAGATTTTTCGCCATCTTGAATTGCTGTAGTTCGTCACGCCCGGACAATGAGGATCCAGAGCTCCCTGCCAAGAGAGCCGAGAACAGACAAACGGTCCAGGCTCGATCACCATCCACGGTCGAGAAGGCAGATGGTAGTGCTGCGGAGTCGAGTACGGCGGATTCAAAGGAGCATAGTCCGTTCGGTGATGAAAAGACTAAATTCACAGTCGATTCTGATGCCTCCAAGCCGCAGACAGAAGATGAGCCAGGTGTGGGAGCTGGAGGACAAGATGCGGCGTCACGGTTGCAAGAGCAGGTCGCCGAGCCAGCTGTTGGTGGTCCTAGTTCTGTGCAGGATCAAACTGTAACGCAGCGGCAACAAGCAGACGTCTCAAACAAGTTTCTTGCAGCAGGCCCAGAAGCGGAGAACAAAGATGTCAGCCTGGCCACAGTAGAGGAGGAGGTTACTTCTGATCAGACCAGGTCATCCCAGGATCTGAGAGACAATCACGACATCACCATGACAGACGCTCCCGCTACCCAAGATGCTGCAGAAGAGCAAACTGGACCTGCTTCCCAAGAGGAGACTGTTATGCAACAACCTGTTAACCTTCCCCCTCCGGGTCCGCCCGCTACGACAGGCAAGGAAGGCCGGCAATGGCTACTACCTCCGCCTTTGCCACATCTTAAAGACCGCAAATGTCTGGTTCTCGACTTGGATGAGACGCTCGTCCACAGCAGTTTTAAGGTATACATTCTTGTCTCCATCGACGCATGCAGCTTACTGAGTATTCCGGCATTACAGGTTCTCGAAAGAGCGGATTTCACCATTCCTGTGGAGATTGAAGGACAATGGCATAATATCTATGTGATCAAGCGACCGGGCGTCGATCAGTTCATGAAACGTGTTGGCGAGTTATATGAAGTGGTCGTGTTCACTGCGTCGGTTTCCAAGGTGAGTTTCACTCTGGCCTTCTGTCATGGCTGCCCCTGACGCCCAATGGCAGTACGGCGATCCACTGTTGGATCAGTTGGACATCCATAATGTCGTCCACCACCGGTTATTCAGAGACAGCTGCTACAACCATCAGGGCAACTACGTCAAGGTCAGTGCTTTGGTGCGTTTTGGAGATGGTGGTGATCTCCTAACTGGAAATTACAGGACCTTTCTCAAGTTGGTCGAGACCTCAAGGACACGATCATCATTGATAATTCGCCGACATCATACATATTCCATCCTCAACATGCGATACCCATCAGTAGCTGGTTTTCCGATGCTCATGACAACGAGCTTCTCGATCTCATTCCAGTCCTCGAAGATCTTGCCGGTTCCCAAGTCCAAGACGTGAGCTTGGTACTGGACGTTGCATTATAGTTCCCTTCTCTCCGTTCTTTGGTTTTTTTTTTTTGCTCTTGAATATTTACATGTCACATCCATGCAGACTGAATTTCGCAATACCCCGTTTCCTTTTTTTTTCCCTTAATTCTTCTTCAAAAGTTTCCGACACCCAGAGACCCTCAGACAAATGGCGAAGGAGTGAAATGTCAAGGGTACTTGTGCATGGAGGTTCGGAGCTGGATAACTTTTCCCCCATTTAGCGTCTGGTAGTGTTCGGCATGTTTTCTTTTCTGGCTCACTGTTTCAGCGGCAGTGTCCGCTCGTCGTGCTCCGAGCGAGCTTTCTTAATTTCGATTTTCTTTTGCATTAAAAGGGCGTCTGATTGTGGTCATCAGCCAAGATTTGCTCGGCTAATGTATTCGCTCTCCTCTTTTTCTTCTTTACACTTTTGTTACACATCCATGACCATATTCCCCCATTTCCTTGCTGTGTTTTGTGCTAGTCCTTACTGTCTTCCATTCCTCAACACTTTTACTTTCATACAGTGACCATGAGTTAGTCAGTGGAATCTTACTCGAGTTTTGACGTATCTGCGGATGAATCGAAATCGTCACACGGCCTTTGCAAGTCCGACGTCAAATTATTCTGCCCTCTCCAGATGTCTGTACTGTAATGTACATGTACTTCACTGATCGCAACATGCGTGATGTACATACAAAATTACTTTCCACTAAAGAAAAGCCATTACCTTTCTCATCGATTCTCATCAAGTAGTTCAGAATTATTGATTGTTCAAGGCATTAGAACATTGATATCGAGAGTAGAATGCTTGGCTGACGGGGTGTTTGTGCTGTTGCAAAAGAGACAAACACCGCCGTTTACGGCAATGTGGGGAAGTCAAGGTAATCGTACAAAGAAACGAGTCGTCTGAGATACATACAAGTCCGATCCAGCATCCCATCTCCCCATCTTCCTTGTTCATTTCTCGGACATACAAGCTAAAACGACAACAGCTCTGTTATATCTATAACTTTCCTCAAAATAGATCGATCTCCGACAAGGCGAACCCAATCTCGCCGCCTATACCTAAGCTTTTACGCATTGTGCAAGTTTCCCCGCATTCCGGTACCATCATCATGTCGGACGCGGAACCCGCGTCTCGGTCGCCCGAGGTCGACGACCAACAACAGCACCCAGGGCCAGCAGACGAAGAAGCTATGAAGGATAATAGCTCTGGGCAGGATGGCAAGCCGAGGGGTGACGAGCGGCGTGCGGTTGTCACGAACCCGGAGGCCGGTGAGGATCCGGACCGCTCGGACGAGGAAGGTCCGCCGGTGGAGGAGATTGAGGCTGATGAGGGTATGTATGCACTCCGGGCGTCTGTGGAGTGTATTGTACTGACATATGGCCTTTTTTGTCTTTCAGATCTTCTTGAGGGCGAGGATGAGAATGTCGACGTGTGTAGCCATTGCCTCAAGCCGTCACTGCGATGACATCCCGCTGACTTGGAAGTCTTAGGATATTGACCTCGTCCACTGCCGAATAACGTCCATACCTGCGCTGAAATTGGAGCGGTTCAACAAGCTGGAGGTATCGTCTCTTTCTTTCGTTTACTGTGCTCCCTTCCTCCAGATGATGATGTGAAATAGCAAGAACAAACTTGCTAATGCAGAAACTCTCTCTTGATATTTATCTATGTAGAAACTATGTCTCCGCCAGAACCAAATCACTCGCATCGCATTCCCTCCAAACCTCGGTCCTACCCTCACCGAACTCGATCTCTACGACAACCTCATCTCGCACATCAAGGGTCTCGACGACCTCACCAACCTGACCAGTCTCGATCTCAGCTTCAACAAGATCAAACACATCAAGAACATCTCGCACCTGAAGAAGCTGAGGGATCTCTATTTCGTCCAGAACAAGATCTCGAAGATCGAAGGGCTGGATGGGTTGACGGAGTTGAGGAATCTTGAGCTGGGCGCTAATAGAATTAGGGTATGATCACAGGTTGCATGCAGGCTATGCCTTTCATTCTATATAGGGATCAATTTTGCTAACTATAACTTTTCCGCTAGGAAATCGAGAACCTGGAGACATTGACAGCTCTAGAGCAACTATGGTTGGGGAAGAATAAGATTACAGAGATGAAGGTAGATATCTAGCGAGTCCTCTTGCACGATTATCTGATCTGCCTAACTCTTAATTCTTTTTTTGTGACACTGCAGAACCTCTCCACCCTCGAGAATCTCAGAATCCTTTCGATTCAGTCAAATCGTCTCACCAGCATCACCGGCCTCTCGGGTCTGAAAAACCTCGAAGAGCTATATCTATCCCACAACGCCATCACCAGTCTATCTGGACTTGAATCCAACACTGCTCTTCGTGTCTTGGACTTCTCGAACAATCGAGTGTCAAAACTCGAAAACATCTCGCATCTCAAACGCCTGGAGGAGCTGTGGGCGTCCAACAATGAGCTGTCTAGCTTCGAGGAGGTGGAGCGCGAGCTCCGAGATAAAGAGGATTTGCAGACGGTCTACTTCGAGGGGAATCCGCTGCAGACGAGAGGGCCGGCGGTGTATCGGAATAAGGTGCGGCTAGCCCTGCCGCAAGTGAAACAGATAGACGCAAGTAAGTATTTTCTTTTCTGCCGTTTCTCCGTCAACCCATTCGGAGCTTGACTAATCCGTTACTTCCGCTTCAGCTTATGTGAAACTCGGATAAATCTGTGCAAGTCAGCGAACATCCAGGTTCGTTCGCCAGACGATGTATTCAGTTATGTCCTTTCCAGCGGAGCATCTACACGCCCCATAGCTATCAGATCACGGAGGACATGAAACAGAAGAGATCGAAGCGTTAAACGGGATGACAAACATGTAAGCCATGCGAATGGCAGCATCAAATGGAAGATGCTCACGTCCCAGTCCCAGTGGTTGTGCCCAAAGTGCGTCGTGCTCTGCTGTTGTTCTCTGGCATCAAATTCGTCAATTTTAGGATTTGCGCTTTCATCCGCGAGCGAAGAAAATGGTAAAAAAAAAATCTCAGGCCTCGGAAGGTCAACAAAATTGTTCAGCTCTTCCAATGTTGTTCTACCTCGAGGGATTGATCATCATCTTTTCTGGAACCTTCAGCCCGGAGCATTTGTCTTCGCAGCAACCTCTTCTGCCTTCTCCTTATCCAGTACCTGTCCAATCCTTCTCGATACAGCCTCTCCAGAGATGTGGCGCCTAGCATTTCGTTTTTCTGTCGGAAATACCACAGCTCCGGTGCATCGGCGGGGGTTTTTGATGCCCACGAGCAATCTGCGAGTCCATGATGCGGGATACCGCTGTTGAGCAGGTCTTGATACTGGAAGCTGTCCTCGATGTGAAAGGGTCCATGGTAAGGGTTCTCCTTCATCAGGGCTTCGTGGTCGTGATGGGATTCCTGAATTTCGCATGTAAATTTGCTGGGTCGTTCAATTGAGTCATATTTGGCCAGGGGGTCTGCCGCGAGCACATGTTCGTTAACAGATTTGGGAGGGTTGATACGCTTTGGAATCGAGACGGTTAGAGGCGAAGCCCCAATGGCGCGGGCAGCTGACTCTTGTGTCTCGAAGATGGCAAGACTGGTTGCCTGGGGGTCGTCGACGTTGCCCTATATCAATTAAATTTAAGATACAGTTCCACAGTTTGAAGAGATAGAGAAAGAAGACAGAGGATGACAATAAACCCGAATAAAAGGGAAAGATGCACTCATGAAGAAATCCCTCCAGGTGGAATATTAAGGCACGATTTCGCTCTCAAATAATAAACGACTTGCCTTGACTCTTAAAAAAAAAAGTAGAGAGGAAAAGAGAAAAGAAGGGATAGAGGGAAGATTGAACAGATTGACCGTAGTATGGAAACAACAGGTGTAAAAAAACAATCAAGCAAGACAGTAACATCATCACCCCTTCCGATAAGAAAGACGAATAGGACCAAATCAAGATTACACCCAGAGTTTGAGCAAACCAAAACACAGAGAAAAGGATAAAAAGAAAGTTCAAACAGGGACGAAGAAAATTGACCTATCCGTCTTTACACCGAAGTATTATTTATTATGCATAACTTACCCGCAAATGTCGAAACGTCACCACCTCCCCAAACTTCTGCAGAGCCTTGAGGATCAATCTGCTCTCGGAGATATTGCGTGGGCGGGGTGTCGTTGTTATCTGGACCTGCTTCGTCAGGGTACGATAGCCCGCTTTTGCTACCGCTGCTTTTGCTGCTGCTGCGGCTGACACGGAGCGGAGGGCAGATGATGATGATGATCTGAGTGAGAATAAGAAGGACATGCTGGCCGACACAGCTTGCTCAACAAACGACCTGACAGACTCCGCAATTGGATTATGTATTCTTTCTTGCGACTTTCAATGCGAGAGAAATGGGTGAGAAGCTAGATCGATTGAATAGGAAACTGCTCAGGTAAAAATCTATGTATGTAGATGTTCTGTTCTGAAAGGAGACCCGCTCTTTCCTGCCAGGCATATTATTCGGAGGGAGTCTCGGCACGGTTCATCCGCTTAACCTTCCGCGAGTCATCAACGATCAACCACCCATAAAGGTACTACCTAGGTACATTACATCCTACTCATCTTCTCAGCCACAAAGAGAGAATGATGCTATGTGCGGCTTGATCAAAGATGCATTATGACTGACTGCACTTAGAAGGAGATTTTCCCCATCCAGAAGGAATCATCTACGAATATCAAATTCAATGCTACAGGACTTTCCCTGCATGACGCGTCACATGACGTCTCTGTTTGTCTTTTGCTCACCTCAGTATCTACTCTTGAGTGGCCTTAGGCTCAAGCACTCTGATAATTATGGAGGAGCTCCTCCATCGTCAGTCCGAGCTTTGTTTATGGGCTCAATCTTCCTCGTCTGGTCGAAGTGGACACTCCCGTATCTCAAGTGAAGGTCCCCGGTTCGATGTCTTTGTCGTCCACTCTTGGGGTCGTCCCACCGGACAGAACGGTTTTTCCTTTCTTTTCTGCCTCATGTAGGTGCTAACTTAATACTGTAGCTAAAAGTTGGTTAGGATGTTCAGTTTAGCTACCTACCTAACCTACAGTAGACAGCTAAGTCTGGTTTAGGTATATAGGTAGGTATAATGGTATATAGGTAGGTAGGTAGTTCACGTTCCTCAGTTCAATTCCGATCATAATCCGTCGTCTATCAACTCTTTTCTTAGAGTAAGTATTATTTATAGAATTGACTATCTTTCTTACAAGGTGACTGACCGGCCACATCATCCTCCTCTCCTCATATACGTGGAAGATACAATAAATATGGATTCTAATCAAGATTGTGCACAGATTGACGGCAGAATCTAATCAGTCATTGCCATTTATTTATCCATTGACTAGACTGGACTGGACTGTCTGTCTGTCTATGCAAGTGTCATTCATCATGAGCAATCCTTACTTACATGCATATACAGGTATAGGTATATGATATATGCATACATGTACTGTTCTTTGAAGTAGATAAGTCATAAACCCAACTCGACTGGTGCTGAACCCGACACGACAAGCAAGCAAGCACTCCGTCAAGACAGACGAAGACTTGCTTGCGAATACACTATTGCACTGAGTGTGTGCTAATCGGGGCAGGCACTAGTGAGATAGGATGAGATTTGTGGAGCGGCCAAAGGGAAATGGAAATAAATCCTCTAGTCTATGCGAAGATCGGGATGTACATTCCGTACTGTTTTAAAAAAAAAAAAGTTAGTGGCTTCTAGAATGGAGGATCATACTCTGAGAAAGCTGCAGAGAACTTACGCTGACCGGGTTGTTGAATCGAAGGTTCCTGTTCAACGCGCTCAACGCCTCAATGTCGCTGGCCTCCAGGTTCCATCCCGTCACGTCCAGGTTCTGCGCCAGGCGACCCGGGTTGTTGCTCTTGGGGATGACGGCGATGTTGCGCTGCGTGGCCCAGCGCAACAGGACCTGCGCAGGCGTCTTGCCGTGCTTCTCGGCAATCGACTTGACGGTCGAGTGCTCAAACAGCAGAGGCGTGTCCTTGGCCTCCTTGTGGTCCAGCTCCAGGAAACTCACCGGGCCGAACGACGAGTACGCCGTCACGGCGATGCCCTCCTTCTGCACATACTCAATCAGACCCTGCTGGGTGAGGTAGGGGTGGTGCTCGATCTGAAGCGTGGCAGGACGGATGCGGGCGTAGCGCAGGAGATCCATGATCAGCTGGGCGCTGAAGTTGCTGATACCAATGCTGCGGGCCAGCTTCTTGTCGACCAGAGACTCCATGGCCGTCCACGTCTCCTGGATCGTGGCGTTGCTGAATTCGATCTTCCCATCGCTACCGCTCCAGCCCGGCGGGTACCGTTCAGACGGGTCGACGTATTTCAATGCGACCGGGAAGTGGATGAGGTAGAGGTCAAAGTAGTCAATGCCCCAGTCGGCCAGCTGCTTCCGGGCGATCGGCTCAACCTTGTCGGCCTCGTGGAAGGTGTTCCACAGCTTGGACACGATGAAGAGCTCTTCACGCTTCACAATGCCTTCCTTGATGGCGCGAGCCACACCTTGGCCGGCTTCAACTTCGTTGCCATAGTCTGCGCCGAGTCAGTCACTGCGTTTAAATCGAGCACCGCCGGGCACCTACCGCATGCGCCGTCAAACAGGCGGTAGCCAGCCTTGATGGCTTCGTAGACCTGGTCCGCGCAGGTGTCATTGTTGACCTTCCACAGACCAAAGCCCACAAGGGGCATGTCGTAGCCGCTGTTCAGCTTGATGGTTGGCGTGGCCATTTTGGTATATGTTCGGACTTGGTTGAAGGGCTGCAAGAAACAAAGTCAGGTTCAAGTCGCCAGCGGAATGGAAAGAGGACAGCTGACTTACAGGACGACTCAGATTCAGACGCGGCGAATGGGTTCGGGGAGGAAAGGAGTGGTAGGAGCACGCAGGACGCTTTAAGATAAGACAGGATCGAGGCCCTGAAACCGCCCTGGCCGTTCCCCTGACAGTCGCTGCCAGCAAAATTTTTCGGAGCCCCTCCATTGTCATCGAATTATCCTAAAGGGAAGGCTAATTAGACAGCAAGTCAATTCGTTCACCAACGTGACCCCCACTGAAGCGGGGGAGGGGTAATCGAATGAAGGTATATATTTCTGGGCGGCAAAACACTGACTGAGGCCGGACGAGTCAGGACCGAGTCCCGGCGGGCGACAGGCGATACGCATCATTGTACGCCAAATATAGACAAAGGATCCAGTCCCGAGTCTCCGCCGGAGAAGAAAGAGACCAATCAAGACCACGGCATTCGGATGGAAAGAAGGTGAAGCTGGTGATAGACGAGGTGGATGGGGAACCGGTTAAATTGAGGTTAAAATGGAGGTGGGCCAGCGTTTGCTCCGGCTAAAGTCGCTCACCCACCACGAATGAGACCTGTCAATTCGGTTGCAAAGCTCCAGTGGATCCTGCTTATCTACTATCATAATATCCTTAATGCTTATTCTTTTTCCCGGGCGGGTCTAAGATGGTATGACCTGGATGATCATCCAGGATCAAGGATTCAAGACGATCACTACATAATATTGCAGAGCCAGTAATCAAGCAAAGAAGTATGTAATTAGAGACTAAGCTAAGTCAGACTACCTATTTCCGTTCAAAAATGGTAAAATCCCGAATCTATGTCAAGAAGAGAATTGTCGAGCCATATCCAAAGAAAACAGCAAAAAAATCACGAACTCCCACTCTGGAACTCCTATGGGCATCAACCACTCATTAAAGATTAATCATTATCATTAGACCGTTTCGACGGCAGGACCTGCCGCGTATGCAGTACTCGTATGGTCAGGACCGGAGACAGAGACATTCAGATTTTGATCGGTCGGCACACCACCCACCAGCTTGTCCATGAGGTCATCCGGAGGCATGATCCCGTCTAGTCCACCCCCCTGATGGTGCTCACGGGACACGGGGACCTGGTGGTGGCCGCTGGTAGATGGGAAGTGCAGGTGGTTGTAACTACCACCTGCAAGATCAGGATGGATCGCGGGCGCTGGAGGCTCCCACAGTGGTGCATGGGTATGGCTGATATCGTGCATGGGGGAGGCGGTTGTCCCGAAGATGGAGTTCAGGACGTTGTGGTTGTTGTCATGAATGGGTTGGGGTTGCATAAAATGGCTGCCAGGGCCGCCCATCCCATAACCCCCCAGGTGAGGATGCGAAGATAAGGGGAGATCATGGACATTGTACATCACCGGGCCCGCCGTCGACACGGCGATGCTGCCAGGTTGGGATGTTTCCTGGGCGAAACAGGGGAAAGGGTCGAGCACCGAGCTCACCGAGGTCTTGTCCTCAAGGCCATCCTCGGGTTTGCTCATGCTGTTCAGAAAGTCGTACGACCCTGGTGTGGTAAAAATGTTTGTGACATGATCCTGCGTATCGGGATACATGGGCCATGGCTGCTGCAAAGTCATGGTAGGATGATGATGATGCATCAGGCCATTTTGCGGTGCAGCAGGATACACATTCTGCGGGGGTTTTGTTGTGGAAAGCATCGTATCCAGTGACAGAGGGGGCAGGTCGACTGCCGTCGCAGGTCGTGGACTGTTGGTCGTGTTTCGCGCCGGGGGAGGGATCAATCGCCTCCAGGTGGTCGTACCCACCTCCCCAGGCCGGGTCTGACGGAACTTCCAAAGGAGAATTGCCATCCTCTTACTCTCGTCCCCTTGATTATTGGCATTGACGTTGTCGGACAATCGGCGATGACTCGGTGGAGTGGCCCGGAGCTCTTGCACAGCAGAGAGAGACCGGAAGAACTGCCGGGTATGCTCGTCAGCAGCTTGAGCAGCTTCTGGCTGCCCAGAATCTTCTGCCATCCGTTTCTCCTGGGTCAGTTGAGTGAACAGCTTGGCCCACCACGAAGACTCGAAGAGAGGCTTGATCTTCGTGGAGGAAGCCTTTGGAAGATCGTGATAAGTCTCCAGCATCTTCTGGCCGTCTTCGTAGATGTGGGTGCTGCATGTCCAATCTTCCATCTGGCTCACCATCGAGATGTCACCGGCAGCTGGGTGTGCAAAGTCAAGATCCAGCTGGATCCCCAGTCGGGAACCCGAAGGAGGGAAATCATCCATCAGTTGGAGGTTCACCTCGAGAAGGATCACGTCGCAATCCAAAGAAGGAGCATTGGTATCATCAATCAAAGAAGCGAGATGGGGAAAGGACGAGCGCCAGCCCACCAGATTTTCCAAGGGCATAGGAAGGGCAACCGGGCGGTGCTGATCTCCTTGAAGGCGAGTGTACACATGCAACGCCTTGTCGATCCGATTTGCTTGCTGAGGAGCGCTCACCCACATGTCGAAGTTAAACGCATGGATCTGATGCGAGTTCCCGTCATAAACGTTTGACCCAAGGGTGAGATGGGGAGGAGGCAGCTCCCCGTTGTACGGCTGCACGGAAGTGGCAGGATCGGAATAAGAAGGCCGAAGCTGACCGTTGTTGACGTTACTCGACATCTGATGGTCAATGGAAGTTTGGCATGGCGGAGTAGTCGTGGGAGGCTTTGTATTCGGTATGTTTGGCTTTTCCCGGACAAGTCTTTCCCCTGTACGCGAATGAGCTTTCTCGTCCTATCAACCTTTTTTCAGGTAGCTAGATAGGAACATACAGTCAGGATCACCCTTTAGGAACGAATCTAGAACTTGCAGGTGACTTGACACCTGCTTCCTAGTTCGTCTCTTTCCAGTCAACTTGTATATATATTCGGCAATCAGTTCATTTCGCCCGTATGACTTTCCACGTTCCGACCATTTCCTCCTCCCCATAGGAGGATTTGCTTCCAGTGCTATTGCATCGTCAGCCTTCGGGACAGACAATGTCACAGTCTTCAGTGACGACTCACCTAGCTGGAAGGCATCCTCCAAAGCATCCGACCAGACAGGCTCCCCATCCTTGCCGGTGTCACGGCGAGGTCGTGCCCTGTATTCGAGATACTTTTGGGACCTCAGATAGCTTCTTTTCGAACGAAGGAGGGCGATGGGGGTGGGTTGGGCTGCAGACTGAATCCGCCGAAGCTTTTTGGCTTGCAACCGTGCCGCGAGAGTGTCACTATCATGGACACTGGTAGTAGGTACCGAATTGATAGGAGCCGGAGCCTGAGAGTATCCCAGAGCCAAAGGCTGGAACTGCTTTTCATGACTTCCATCCTCTCCATTCGTAGTGCTCTCCGAGTATGACTGTACATTGCCCGAGGTGTCTTGGAGCGCTCGATCAGAACCGGTTGCAACACTCTCCAATGTTGGCTGCGTGGTCTGGGATACAACACACTGAGGTTGCCACTCAGCCATGGCGCGGACCAGGACGAACTTCTCGCAAGAATGATGCCAGAATTCCAGACGGAGAAGAACGAGGGCCGCAATGCCAATGGCCTTACACAGTCATCCAACACACAGGAACGACAACAACAAAGATCAAGAACGCAAAATGCTACAGGAGAATGAGAATGTTGGGAACTTGGAAAGAGAATGTGAGTGTGGGAGCAGACAACATGTTTATAGAAGGCCATTCCCTTCCCCTGTGGAAGGGCTAGACAACAGGCCCAAGCTACCTTGCTACAATTTGTTTGCTTCTCCCCTTTACAGTAGTCCTGTTCTCTGATCGCGAGCGCGGCGGGGACCGTGTCGTGAGAGTCGCCCATTCGGGAGAACTGGCGAGGAGGACTCAGAGGTGGTGGCTATCCTTGCCGCCGAGATTAGGGTTGTAGAGAAAGGGCACGATGTAAAGACGATGGGTGAAGCAAGGGGGCCGGAACAGTACGGTCCAGTCAAGAGCTGCTCGGAGATTTTTTGCATGACGAAGTAGAGGATGACGGTAGAGGCTCAAAGCTGGTACTTAGAGAGAGGTTGTGATAGAGGTGGCGACAACGGTCGAAGAATGTAAGTCATCCAACAGAATCCTCCGATTTCGCGGCCAAAGAATGCTGCCGTATCGAAGAGAACGTTGACTGGAATGTAGGTCGACCCTCGGAGGGAGCGGATCTGTTTGCTAGTATCCTCCCAGCGAGGGTGCAAGTAGGAACCAGGAAGGATTGAAAAGGGTGTGGACAAGGAGGTATCTAGGTAGGTGTCATCACTTGCATTGCATTGCACTGCACGAGGTCCTTTTGCTGCGCGCGCGCTACACTGACAGCAGCCCTAAAGAAGGAGAACGTGTCGAAGGAGAACGAGGTGAAGCAACTAAGACCCGCCAAGCAAGGGATGGAGAGCTCAACAACACACCTTGGACAATTCTCCTGAATTCTCCCTACCCACAGGATCAAAGGACCTAATCTTCCTCGTTCTCCTGCGCCCCTACAACGAATTTCTTCCTGTCGGTTCGCATAAGACTCTGTAGTTTCACCCTGTCTACCTGCTGCCCCATCTTCTTTTCGATCTTCTGGATCTCCTCTTCCGGGTCTACAGCGTCTTCGGATGCGTATTCCAGCACCAGTTTCCTGCCCAGAAGATGCGTGTTTTTCAACGCATCCATGGCATTCTCCGCTTCGCGGGCGCTTACAAAATCAGCAAATGCGAAACCGCGCGCCGTTCTATCGAATTTCTTGGGAACCCGCACAGAGCGAAGTTGCCCGTAAGCGCCAAATAAGGCCCGGACATCCTTCTTCGTGGCTTGGAACGGAAGATTTTTGATGATAATCTTCGTTCTCTTCGCGGCGATTTTCTTCGCCGTGTCCTCTCGTCTCCTCTCCTCTGCGGCATCCATGCCCTTGTGGGACATTTTAACGACGAGCTCATGCTGGTCAAGATTGTAGCCATTCATGGCGGCGAGAGCGGCTTGCGCCTGAGCCTTAGTACGAAACTCGACGAAGCCGAAACCCATACTGAGAGTCTCACCCGGCCGCTTCGGGTCGGGTTTTGTTTTAACCTTGGCTGATAAGAAGCCATCCAAAGGCTGAAACACCTCTGCTAGTCTTGCACTTGTGGTGGCAAAATTCAAGTTGCGTACGTAGAGCGTCGAAGTGAGCAACCCATTTTCGGGTTCATTGTCATCTGCTGCGGTGAACGTGTCCGCAGTAGAGAAGCCTTGAGATTTGGCCTTCGTTTCAGGAACCTTTGTCTCAGGGACCGCGGTCGGCGCTGTCGCCGGCGTGTCGAATAGATCCTTCGGTGCGCGTTCCAGAAATAGAATCGAATCACCCAATTTTCGATAGGCGAGACCTCTGAAAGCCTTCTGTGCCTCGTCCGCTCTCGCAAACTCAACAATAGCAATAGTACCACTTGGAGGCATCAGTAAACGAGTTAACTGACCATACTGTTCAAAGAGCTTCCTCAAATCGCTCGCCGTCACGCCATATGAGAAGTTCTTCACGAGAATGGCTGTGTTCCCCCGTTCTCGTTGCTTAAACGAGTCCAGATTGACTCCATTCGCGGAAAAATACGCTTTTGTTTCCTGGATTACGTGGGTTTCCGCGTGCGCTTGCTTTACAGCGGCGTCTGAGGATGTCGGGTCAAGAAGGTCTGCTTTGGAGACTCCGAGTCTCTCTGCTACAGATGACATTACAGCGTCCGCCTGTGTTTTCAGTTAATAATCTGCACCTACACGTTTCAACTTTGATGACTTACATTCATGTAAAGGGAGTTCCAGTTGAACGTTGAGGAAGATGCCTCCATCTTACGCCTTATTTGCTTTTGCTTCTTCAATGGCAGCTTTGACAGCTCATATTCATCTATCTTGTATGTTTTCTTGGCGGTAGCTGGTAAGACATGGAGCAGGCGACCCTGGAAGTCTTTCCCATCCAAGGCCTTGTAGGCATTGACTGCGGAAGAGGGATCCACATATTGCACATAAGCAAAGCCTTTGCTTGTTGACGAACGCGTATCAAACGCGACGTGTATCTAGGGAGGCGAAGTTAGTGATTTGTCTCGACACTGAGTGAATAAATCATTGCATGACATGGGATGACGCTCTTCAGATCTCACGAAGCATCTACTAAATACCCGTTCCTGGTAACATCATGTGCGTTGCATCAGATGTCCCTATCAGGATGATCATCACGAGAGCGAGGCTGGGTGATAACACAGGACTTTGTCAACGCATGGGTCAGACACTTACTTCTTCGATCTTTCCAAATGGCGAGAAGACTGGATCAAGATCCGCTTCAGTTGCATCATATGGCAAATTCCGTATAAAAAGGCGCGCAGAACTGCGAATCAACGCAGTATCCGCATCAACATCTTTCTCACCAGTCTCACCCGACTCAGGTTGATCTCGAGTTCCCGACGTCTCAGGCGCGACTTCTCGTCCCGAGGCTGGGCTTTCTCTTCGATCCTCACCCCCCGCGTCAGGAACCTTTTGTACGTCATGCTCCGCTTGCTCTTCCTCGTCAAGAAGACCCAGGAGCCGACTCGTCTTAGACCGCAGCCAGTCTGCATCTGACTGTGGTTGGTCTTGACCTAGAGGTTCGGCAGGAGGCTCTTGAGCTCCTGCTTCTTGATGACTTTCGCCCTCACTGTTGGGTAATCTGTTCGGTGGCACTTGCTCTTGGGTCTCAGTCCGAGATGAGCCACGAACAGTATGTCCCTCTGCAAGGCCTGATGTTTTATTTTTCTCTTCAGTCTTCTGCTTCTTCCTTTGGATCTCAGGGAGTTCCTCGCTAGAGTTATCAGCACCTCCAGGCGGTTGACTGGTCGTTGGAGGAACGAGGGATGTAGTGATGTCCTCGTCATTCGCCCAGGTCTTCGTCTTGGAGGGACGCTGCATCACAGTAAGATATTCCTGGAGTTTAGGATCATGCTGAACATCCTCATCTCGCTTGCGTTTTAGATTATTCACGTTAGATGAATTGTCGTTGTGAGATTGCTTCCCGTGCTTCCCAGTGGAGGTTGAATTTCCATCATTCTCTCCATGTGCCTGTAGTATTGGTCAGTTCCAGGACCATCTTGATCCGTCAGCTCGCACAATGATCAGAAGCAGCACAGGGAAGGGATGTCACACAAACACTCACTGGGCGGGCGATCTCCACCGAGATCTTCGACATCCTAATGTATGTCTTGTTAAAATAATCCACCGCTTGCTTCGCGATGGTGGCATTCTTGAAGCCCACAAAGCCGATGCGGCGTTTGGGAATGACATGTGCGTCAGTTACATGAAACCGACTTGAAAAATGTTTTCCAAGCTCTTGGTTGGTGAGCGTTGGCGGAAGGCCAGACACAAACACTCTTGTGCCCTCCATGGCTACTTCCTTTGCTGAAAAAATATCTTGGAAGGAAAGAGCGAGTTCTTTCGGATTCTTATACTTTTTTTCTTTTTCTTCTTTTCTCTGCCGAGGGCGGTGAGCGGGTTCCAGATGGGTCCGTGCGCGGCTGGACCGCAACACGCTTGTCCAAGGGAGGCGCGCCGCAAGCCACTTAGTTTGGATCCATGTCGGTTGTGTCAACTGTTTGTCTGCTCCGTTCTCGCTCGAAGTCGCCCGTCGCGCTCTTTTAAAGGGTATCTTTAGTTACAAGCAGTTATTTGAAGCTGTCTGTTTGCGAAATTATAAGGAGGCAACATGGCTGCCGAAAAGAAGGAGAAGCTCGAGGGTAAGTTGTGCATTCCGATCCACTCCAAAAACACCCTCTCGCTGATCAGTCCGTCGCAGCCCAGATTAAGTCGGTCGATATGGTAGGCGCTCGATTTTGCGAATGATTCCTGGACAATCGCTTACTTGCATTCGAGACCGAGGATATGCAGCAGGAAGCCATCGAAGTTGGTATGGCTCTCATTGCCCACGTGGGGTAGAATAACAGAGAAACTGATTCGACTAGCAACGGAGGCCATGGACAGATTTCACATTGAGAAGGTGAATATCGACGGATTCCACACTTCAGGGAGAAGTGCTGACCCCTACGGAAGGACATTGCTCAGTACATAAAGAAAGAGGTCTAAATCCCGCTTTCGTGGTTTAACCGATTCCGGCGGCTGACGTCGCAACAGTTTGATGCTCGCAAAGGCGCAACATGGCACTGCATAGTTGGTCGCAACTTTGGCAGTTTTGTCACTCACGGTATGTGAATTTGTTTTGCTCGCTCCCAGTATATATTCTGGTCTGGCCTGACCTTGACTGCAGAGACGAAACATTTCATCTATTTCTACCTCGGACACTGCGCAATCCTTCTCTTTAAGACGCAATGAAGCCCTCTACGTCATGCCACCTCCACAGTTCCGAAGCAGGCCTCTTATCAGATGGTAAGGGTCTTATCTTCAGAAGATTACGTGTGGACGCCTTTCCAATATACCTTCAGCACTCAGTCGATCTCTAGTCCGTATAGTCTGCTCAAATCCGGAGCAGCTGACGCTCGATTTGGGTTGACCAATTTCCCATCACAGTCCAAATTATGCCCGTCGAAAACGTTATTGTTTATTGAAGTCATGGCCCATCCTTTCGTGCCCGTACAAACGCTTTGTCACTACACGCACTGTGGAGAACTGTCATGTTCCAGAAGCAGGAATTCTATGTTGTCACTCTAATGATACCTGCCATTGTTTTTCAGCAATACTGTTGCCTCTGCATTTGTTTCTTTTTCTGTCTTGGCAATAGAAGAAGGGCATGGGAGACACCCCGGTAAAAAGAGGGCTGGAGGAACTCAGGACACCTCCAAGCCACAGATTTCAAGACATTCTCATTTGAACCAGACTGAGTAGGACAAGCTGAGACACAAAATAATCAGATAAGTAATTCATCAGATGTATGCCCCAGGAATTGCATTATGATATCGTGGCTGTGAGTGTATGGAACCATGTGACGCATAAGCATAACCATGGCCAAGCCACAGCGCCACCCGGGTCCACGTCAACGGGCATCCAGTATATATGATTGGCAGCCCATGCTTGCTGCCTCATCTCCGTTTCACCAGATCATCTTGTCTCTGGAGATGGTTCATTCCTCCTATCCCACTTGATATCTGCTGATATCTCCGGATTCGATTTTTGGTTTTTGCTGCACCATTGCGAATCACATTATCCGGATCCTCCAATTGAGCGATCAAGCCATCAACCATGGCTATTTGCATCACGTTCGGGACCCAGGGTAAGCTAGCTTCATAAGCTCCACTGCTTAGTACAGCAGATCGAAAGAGCTTTGATATGAAATCAGAATACTCCGTAGGGTGGCTTACGAGCATGAACTGATTGAGAATACAGATTTCACATCGAGGCTGGAAGGCTATGAAAATGTCAGAGCATATTGTCAAAATTGTAAGCGCAACTTACTCAATATATGAGGGAAAAAAGGAAATTAACCTTTTCTCGATCCGATCCACAGGTGAGCATTGGGATGCTTATTGCATAAGTAGATGGTATGTACTCTAATCAAATGGTCTATATTATCTAGACGGTAAGCTGACATGTCCATATAGGCCTTGGTTTACCGTCTGCTTTGTGGTATGTATTTTGGCCACCAGTCAAACTCTTTTCATACAGACCTGTTTGTCATGGACTGACACTGTCTCTTCTCTTATTATTAGCCTGTGCTTCCACTGTCCACCCACAAATACAGGGTGAGGAACCCTCTTCAAGACATACCTACTCATTGTCTTCTTCCTGACTGACCTCCTTTCCAGGAAGTCACATGTGCCAGATGTCATTTCACACAGGACTTGAGGTAGAACTCCTTTCCACCAATATCCTCCAAGGCACATGGTCCCTGTGGTCTGGCCTACCTGACTGACTCATCACCTATTTCGAACTGCAGTATTCGGCCCGACATACAGCCATACACTCAACCACCACCACCAGGACAAGGGGTTCCATACGGACCGCCACCACAAGGTCCGCCTATCCCTCTTGCCTCCGGGGCTAATAATCAGGGAGGACCAGGTCCGGGGGGGTACACATACAAGTGACAAACTACGATAACCGGCCAGCAGTGCAGTTGCGGGATGCATGCTCTGTCTTCTGACTGCTTGGAGTCGGTATTTACGATTTCGGATTCTGACATGCTTTCTTGACGTTGTTTCTCCTGCTATGTTTGATGATACCAAGTCATGACGGTGGCATCGTATGTCTACTATGTCTACGGAGTTTATGGCATATATCAAAGAAAATGATCATGAATTATCTATCTGAACAGACAAAAGAATGAGAGAAGTATCTTTTGGGAAGAAAACTGAACCATCACCTCATTAGCATTCGTCGTTCACATACTTCACCCCTTCCTTCCTAGGCACTGAATTTCATTCTTTGTTCATACCTAGGTAGGTACCATCCATCCATCCCTCTCTCCCTCCCTCGACAGGATAGACGAGTCATGCCCCAAACAAAGTGTTTGCACATCACCACCATATGTCTCACTAGCAACAAGACTCCTCAACAGAACCTGGGTCCCCTCGCTCAGTGTGTAAAAAGCACCTGAATGCACCTGGCCTGACCTTTCCCCTTTCTAGGTCCTAGTACTCCAGCTGGGGGTCCCGGGTTCAAGACGCGCTCATGTCGTCGTCAGTAAAATCCCTACCTGCAATCGTGTAGGAGGAGAAACAGGGGTTTTCGTAACACACCTTGATTTCAGCTGAGACGCTGGTGGTGTTTAGCTTTTTTTTATGTGTTCTGGGATATATAATTTTGATCTGATATTGATTTTTTTTGCGCGTGTGTGTTTGTATTGCTCGAGGATCCTCCCTACGAGGTCTTCTTTCTTTCCACTTTTCTTTCTGGTAGGCTATCCAATCAGTGGACAGTGAGTGAGTGATGATGATTTAAGAACGTAAGGTCCTCCTGAGCTACTACACTCGTGACCTGTTCTCTCTCTCTCTCTCTCTCTCTCTATCCAATATTAGAGCTCTACGCGTCCTTTCATTCTCCCTCAATATTGCAATGAGCAGCTAGTATACTGGATCTGGTACGGTAATCCATCTTCCGCTTGGCACAAGTGGGCAGCGACAATGTCTTGCTTTGCTCATTCTCTTGTATTCTGGTTTTTTTTCCCCTCTCATCGTCTGCGACGGCAGAGTGCACGTGTCGAATTTATTTTACTTTATAGAATCCTAGTGAGAAGCAAGTAAACAACGTAGGCGTGTTCTCAGAACGGTGTCTCTTTCTATTATCATTAAGCAAATGATCATAAGTGCAATGTAAACTGATCTATCTACAAGGGTATCATATCATATCGAATCGAATCATAACCACCGGAATTCCTGACACACACATACACACCAGGTTAAGGGTCAAGACAACTTGGCGAGATTAATCCTTAATAGAGAGCTTCTCATCTGAAGTCCCCTCTCCAGCACTGCTATCGTGGGCCCCTTCTCTGCCTTGCAGAGCGGCTTTCTTCTTGCCCGTGAGGTCGAGCAGCATGGCACGGACTGTCTGCACGATGCTGGCGCGGCCCTCGTATAGCGGGAAGACAATGACGCCAAACGCAGTGCAGAACAGCCAGAGAATGCCCACCACGACCCAGCCGGTGAAGAAGCGCTTGCTGAAGACGTAGCCTGAGCCGTACATGGGCATTGGCCACAGGATGAGAAGACACAGGGTCATGATAACCGTCAGGGTACGCGCATAGAAAGCTGCCCGGTTGAGCTTCTTCACCTCCTCCTCGCTCATGTCCTGCGGCTGCGTCGTCTCGCCCGGGATGAGTTCGAGATCGACATGCGCCGCGGCCGCGAGTTCAGAGTCGTCCACCTTGCGGATGTTGCGCATCGACTCGTAGTCATAGTTCTGCTGTCCAAACACAAAAGTAAGGATAGGGATGAAGATCAACGGACTCAGCAAAGCAGCCACATTGCCGGCAAGCATGGGATAGCTAAGCGAAGAAGTACTGTCAGCGAACTGAACAGGAAACAAAAAAAAAAAAACAGGTGAAGAAAACTTACTTTGCACCAGTTGTGGTGACATTCAGCTCCCCGTACAGAGACTTTGCAGTAACGAGCCATGCAATAAGGGCAACAGCCAGACCCAGAGGTGGCGAGACCGCCGCAGCAATCCAGTTCTGTCCCTTCCACAGCAGGGTCAAGGAGCCTGGAATCACAGCAGCAGAGATAATGACTCCCATCAGCAGATACAGATAGCCCATTCCAATGCCCGCGTAATACAGACCCGTGGCGAAACCGGCCATGATCAGAGCATATACAATGCAGGCCATGTGAGAAATCCAGACGAGCCTCTTGCCCTTCGCGTCCGGCTGGATATAGGCCTGATAGATATCGTACGTAAACACGGACGACACTGCAATCAACTGAGCGGAGAAGGCCGAAGTGACAGCCATGAACACCATGAGCGTAGTCGCAACCGCCCCACCGTAACCCAACAGCTTCACGGCTGCATACGGCAAGACAAGGCCTGCGGTGACATCCTGAGAGCTGAGTGTCTGATCCCCCTGCAGGGACAAGGCGGTCAGTCCCATGGTAGTAGCGCAGAGCCACGGAATCGCAAACCACGAGAGACCGCCGATGACGTAGCCCGGGAAAGCGTGGACGGGGCTTGCCGCAATAGCTTTGTTGTAGTAGCCATTATCGAGGAACACAGTCCCAAAGTTTCCAATGAGGTTGATGATGAAGAAAATTCCTCCTCCGCGAGACTTCATGGTGAGATAGCTTCCTTCCGAGTTGCCAGCAACCGGGTTGGCTTGCGCAGCTGCAGTCAGGATATCATAGACTTTGCCCGGAGAGCCCAGCTTGTCACTGATCGCGTAGGTGTTGAATGCGAAGACGAAGATGACGACAACGATGACGATGGTATGCAGGTAATCGGTGATGAAGGTCGCCTTGATTCCACCAAACACCGTGTAGAGGACAACTCCAATTGGAAGGAGGAAACAGGCTGCAGCTGTTGGCATTCCAGTCAGGGAGTTCAACACGGCCGAACCGCCGGTGAGCAGCATAGCCGTCACGAGAATGTTGGTCATCAAACAGAAGACAATGAAAACGCAGTGTACGACGGTTCCATAACGGGCGCGGATAACTTCGAGGAAAGTATGCGCATTGGGAGCACGCCTCTTCAACTCGATGGCTAGGGTTGCGAAAAGGAGAATTTGAACGGTGGCGCCTGACGTGAGCAATTAGCTGTGATACTTCTCCAATGACCCTCTTTGTGAGACCCCATACCTGATGCGTAGTAGAAGGGACCGGACACTCCGTACTCATATGCCACCGTGGATGACTGCAGAAGCGTCGCTGCCCAGGTCCAGCTGCTAACCACTGCAGATGCCACCAATCCTGATTTGACCGTCCTTCCAGCGGTGGAAAACATTTCCGATGTCTGGACTTCATGCTGGTATCTGATGCAATATTATTAGCACAGTTAGGAAATAGATGTAGAAGATGAATGATGTCGACAATATGCACCTACCTTTTCAATGCCCAGGTGATGAAGATCATCAACAACGCAAAAGCAAAACCTAACCCGACGACAATTCCATATCCAAAGCTTTGGCTCAAGGGAACCGTGAAATGAGCCTCACCGGAGGCCATGATGGGCGTTGAACGATACGACCGTTAGGTAGAGAATATATTGGTTGCCACAACGGCCAGGGAAGAACGACTGCTTGACTGGGAACTGGCAGCAACGGCTTCCCAGTCTGCAACTGATTGAATGAACCTGGCAGTAGTTTGGAGTATCGCAGAGGAAAGGCAGGATCTTATCCTGGTTCATATAGGGCGCTTCCTACCCCAATGTACGGCTGGAACAGCCTCCGAGACCGCGGCCATTGCGCTAACTTGACGTTTTTCTTGATAATGATGGGTTGGAGCCTCTGAGAGTGCAGATACGAAAAGCTCCGAAGTATGAATTGTTGATAAGAAACGGCAAGGTTTGGGGATCCCCGGCGGCAATCCAAGAGCTTCCCACAGGGCGCACGAAGCTCCAATGCCATTATCCCCCGCTGCCTGCTATCAGATTGTCAATGGCAGGGGATGTAGATCTCCGAATTCAGAAGGCGACTGTTTGCTGGGAAGAACATTCCGTTGCGACGTTGCTATTGGTCCGCCAGCACCCTGATAGCGTCCTTATCAGCGGAGTATGTCACGTGACATACTGTATTTTGTCGCCGTGCATGCTGATTGGCCCCTCCCAAGGTCAAGGCCAGAGATAAGAGATAACTGCATTCATCGCCCCATGGAAACAGTGACCAAATCTTTTCAGACAATTGAGCCTCGCATCTCATCTGATGGACAGGGATATCCCGGCCCCAGGCTGAATGGCGACTGAAATCTTGGTGGGTCGTCCCAAGATAGCAGGTCCATTGTCTGCAAAGATAAACGGCCAAGTTCTTGTTGGTCAACCACGACTCATATACTCTGTATTTCTAGGTTTGGCAATCACCTGTACATATCTATTGCCCTTTCCGTACTTCGTGTTGATTGATCCTGAAGGAAGTCTGGTCAGCGCTCGTGGACTAAGTTCCAGAAAGCTGGATCCGTCGATCTCAGATCGTCGGACGGCTTCCGGGGGGCATTACGATACACTCACAGTGCAATTGCCGCCCAAGTTCACCTCTTCGAAGCTTCTGCGAGCTAGGCTCGCTGTGTTCACATCACATTCACATATGCAGGATTCTAGGCTGATTGGGGGCCGTCAGTAAGGAACGAAGTCATGAGGATTGTAGAATTTCAGAGATAAGAAGGTCCATGGTTCCTTGAAGTAATGGTTTCTTAGCCCTTCCAGAGAATATCATACGGTCAACGGCGTGATTATCAAGATGGGCTTGATCGACCTTAAATCAGTCCAAGAGGTAAAACCCACAAGCGAAGCTGCAGGGAAGACTAAGTACCTGGGTGATGAATATTTCTCCACTGCCTGTTCCTATCGACACACGTGGGACAAATGAGAATCGGTGTGATGGCAATCTGCTTGTTTACCGGCCATTGGAACGTCGTTGTGGCAAATAATAGTACACCTTTTTTGCATGTCTTCACTACTGCAAAAATAAAAAGGAACGCAAAAACAAGAACCCGATAACCACATGGGAAAAACTCTACCGGAACACTCATCCAGCCAATGTCCTGCATTTCCAAAGTTTCGCATTCATTTAGGATTAAGTACATGAGAGGGTATAGGAGGTACGTAGCAGAAGACGAGGGGATCATCGCCTTCGACATGCCAGGTATAGTTTTCGAGACAGACGAGTTCTGATGCGGAGGGATATTAATCAGGAGGGCGTTGACATCTCTCCTGGATGGACAAGTCCGTGACAGTAGATTCTCAATAGATCACAACTGACCGCAGCAGGATCAGTTGATAAGGCAGGCCACGCCTACGAAGAGAACTTGCGGGTGATCTTGGCGATGACTGTAGAACGAAATACATTAGTCTTCATGGCCCTCTCGACCTCATCCGTCATCCAAGGTCCACAAACACCTCACTTACCATGCAAGCCAACGACAGAGAAGATGAAACCCAGACTCAACACCAGGACCACCACCGGGTCGACCCTCAGACCAGGGCTCTCGTCAGTGTAAAGCTTGAGCATGGTGCCCGAGGAGCCACCGGCACCCGCAGCGCGAGTCGACGATGGTCGCGCATTTCGCAAGGACTCCTTGTGGTCTGCAGCAGCGCGGCGACGCAGGGCAGTTCGTGGTCCGCCAGGAGGAGTTGGCGACGAAGGACGGCTCAAGGAAGACCCAGAAGCGCCAGAGGCACCGGCACCAGAGCTGGGGGATTTGGTCTCGGGTCCGGATTCAGCGCCGGAGGTCAGGGGAGAGGACGCACGCGGTGAGGCCTAATTGTAGATTGAATAACGTTAATGATCAATGTCCATAAGGCGAACAATCTGATTGAGAGATCACGATTCAAGAGCTGCTGTCGTCCAGCAAGCAGCCTTCGGATGCGACAGCAGTAGACTCAACTCACCATTGTGACAGAAACGCAATGAAAATCAAAAATTCGAAAGGAGCGACAGCGAAATTGGAAAACCACAAATTCCTTGAATAAAATTAAAAGAGGCGAGACGAAGAGGAGGGTAGAAAGAGCTTGGGCAGAAGTCGAGACTGTGGAGGTGAGGTCGAGGAAGTTGCCAAAAAGGCCACGGGTCACGCTTCCCGGGCTAGTATCGTCATGTATCGGTCCAGCCGCTAACCAACGCGGGAACCCCAGATTGGCCCCTTACGGCTAATTACAACGCAGCACTGTGGTTCGATGGTAAATAGACTTCAAATATGGGGAATTAATAAATTGTAGAATTTTTAAAATATTCTGACACCTGAATCTATTGATACAGCCTCAAACTTAAGCGAAACCTGGATGATGCCAGGGTACATGTGTCGCTACATATGTAGACTCCGGAATCAAGAAGGGTCATTAGGAAAAACGGACATTGAGAAGAATTCCAGGGTAATGGAAAAAGCGTTCCCTGATCAACGCCATGGAACACCGTCAAAAGAAACCAATCATTGACGGACAAATCTCGTCGAACAATGGTGACAGATGTAGACATAAACCAAACAGCGTCATCAAGAACGAAGGAATATAGAAGATGGTATCATGGAGGACTTAATCCCAGCACGTCCTTAAATTGGTGACTCAGTCGCCAAGATGGAGGGAACTATCTGCAAATTATCAGGGGTATATGTACGTTGTAATTCAGTTGTTCAATGGTAGATCTTTTGAAGAAAAAGGGATCCTGCCACCCTAATCGATCATCATACGGGTCGGCATTGCACCGGGCATCTTGCTTAGCTCGGTAGACTTTTCATCGTGCGCCGTCCTCTTCTTCCAGATGTGAGGCTTGAGACCCCTGTGGAAATTGTGTGTGCACATGCAGGCATTGATAATAGTCATAACGATGAGAATGAGAGTGATCACGGCAAAGAAAGTCAGTGACCGTCGTGCAGGGAGATATTCTTGGAATTTCGTAGGCTGGTACATCCGCACGAGCTTGAAGAGGAAGTAGGCCATGGCGCCAAAATAGAGAAGCTGAAAGATGTCAATAACTTGTAGGACATACAGGGAAAAGGGAATGCAGGGACCAACGTACAATGATGATGATCATGCCAAATGTATTCTCACGTCGAGTGAAGATAGCCGCGAAGATAAGGATGATGATGGTCACGGGAATAGCAGCGAGAGTCAGGGCAAACTCGACATCGGTCTTTCCTGTCACGATGACCACAAATTGAACTGTAAATCCAAGGAAGAAGAAGAAGTCGAATTTCAAGAGAGCGATATAGATCTGGTATTATAAGTCAGAGACGCGGAGACGTGAAGTTCCATGGAGACAAACCTGGTAGGTGAGATAGCGCCGTTTCATGCGCAGGTCGGCGCTGATGTGCTTGTAAATCGTCCAGGCAAACTCATCATACAACTTCCAGGCCACGAAGATCATGAGAACGGAACCCAAGGCCAGAATGCAAGGAATCGCGATCAAAAAGGGTTCGGTCTGCCGCCAAATATCCTTGTTGATCGCATCGTTGACCATCAGAACCCCCACAGCCTCCTGGATCTGCTCAATCTGCACGGCGCCATAGATGAGCAGGCCGACGTTGCAGATGCAGATTCCAATGACCTGAATGGTGTTCTTCAGCCGCAGGGCATCGTAAACCAAGACCAGCTCGTATACGAAGCCGAAGATGTAAAGCGAGAGGAAGGTGGGGATGGTTTTGGACGAGCTGACGTTATCTGCGATGGGGTTGAGCTGGATCTGGAAGTTCGCGAACACATATCTATCCCACCATCAGTTGATTTCCGTACTCGACTCGACAAACTAACGGGAGAGCACTTACGACTCCAGAGCCAGGATGACCGTGGACTGGATGACCGATATGATCACGAAGGACCAGGTCCACTTCGAATTAGGGACATACATCTTGCGAGAAGGTCTCGGCGACACAACCTGATAGCCTTCTCTTCCACGAAAGGCCCCAGTAGAGTGTCGAAAGGCAGGGTCAAAAGACCCCCCTAGGAGAGACGTTCTGGACTCTTGGGAGTAAATTTTGACGAATTGCTCCGTAACGGAGCTAGATCTGAGGGCGGCAGAAGAGGAGATTGTGACGGTTTGCCCACCAGACGGTGGGATAGCCGCGAAGAGGCGGTGTTGTAAAGGACTGGAGGGCGGTTTCGAGTTTCTGAAGTCGACTGTCGAACAACAGGTTCACGATATGGTATGTAGGCACCTTCGTTGACGGGTATCACAGGTGTCCTCGCAGCAGTCCCAAGAACGATCTCTACCCCGTGACAACCAGAACTGACTGCACCCCGCACAAGAGGTGTTGATTCTAGCAATGATAAGCTCGGGTCGATATGGTCACGGCGTATGGGACAGCGAGACCTCAGGTCAGCGGGGGGAGAAATTCGAGAGGACCGAATCTCCAATAATAGGGGGCCCAGGGCTATTGCGAGAGTGCAGCGGGAGGGCTTCCTTTGATGGAAAACGAACGAATCACGTCTGTCTCACGAGGAGGCAGACTATGGAAATGGCATCTGTAGAGATGAAAGTGGGTTTTCGATGGAAGAGATCAAAACAGAAGAGACAGCAAGGGACAAAAACGAGAGACAACGGTACGTGTGAGAGGATCACAAGGCTGCGCAATGACCCGACCGGGCTGAGCGGCTTGGAGTCTTGGACTGGGAACTTGGGGGTCTTGGTCCGGGGTGCTCTGGCCGAGTGCAAGTGATCCTGGGCGGTATTATTATTCCTGTCACCGTAACCTTACAGGCTGCCCCCGAGTCGACTCTTAATAATTCAAATGCTTGTGCAGCGCATTCATAATAATCATCCATAATAATAGCAGGTTCATAATTATTCCTTTGGGTAGTCTTATTACGATCTGTTCAGATCAGGTACTTGTGGATCCCATAATTTCCTCTGTTCACTGATTATTTTTTAATTAATTGCTGCGACGGCCTCCAGACCATCCTCCATGGATTGTGGTGTCCCGTACTGTCATGTACTCGGCTGTACCGCGTTTTCTCCATACTCGGAGGTAGGTAATACGCCCGACTCCCTCTGCGGTATTATTGCTCCCTAATCCGTACTGCGTTAAGAGCCCTCAGCAGCCCTCTGTGATTTGCGACGTCGCTGCTGTCTTCTCCAGCGGCGTGGTGGTCGGTGGGGCGCCAAGGTTGGGTCAGGGACGCCAAACGGTTAAGATTTAAGAAGAAAATTCTTGACGGCGGCCACCCAAACAATGTGAACGCGTGCCAAGAGTCGATCGCTACGATGATGTTTCAGGCTCTAAAAGTCCTGAGGACTCTGTGGCAAGTTGGATGGACATTTCTACCGTTGGCTGACTCTGGGGCGATGCTCTCCGCTGCATACGGAAACGAAGATCCGCAGGCTCGCAGCAGTTCGAACCCCCCAGTAATAAACACGACCATTGTACCGATTTGGTCGACTGACACGTCCAGTCTGGCATGTGGGCGGAGACAGATGTGCGAACGATCCGGGAGAGCGGTCGGGACTCAGGCGTTGCTAATTCTGGCCTCTCTGCAGTGGACCTACCTGCCACGAGATTGGTCTCCTTGTTCCTCCATCAATAACGGAATTTAATCATAAAACGGCACTCCGAGTATTTGAGGGGTTCTGGCCAGCAAAACGTTCTCGGCACTCGCATGCTCAGGATATGACCCTTGGTTGATATTCATCATCACGCTAGCCGTGATGGGCCGAGTCGCCGTCAATAGTGGCTTGTGGCTGTGCGGAGCTCGGAGACTTAAGGTCGGCCGCGTTGCGCATGTAACTTCACCTCATGCGCTAGGACACATCAGGTAGTAGGATCGAGTCCGTTCCAGACGTCTTGTGTTCCGTCCTGGGAGTTCCTGTTTGACCACGCTCAGAATGACTTCGATCGTTGGGAAGTGGTGAGATGAATGCTCTCGAGAATCAACCCCCGGATGCCCAGACGTGTCACACTTGTCAGAAGATGAAAAGTCATGCAGAATGCTACCTCTAGGGCGATTGATAGCGATGGAGAATAACGGTTCCGTGTTGGCGAACCGCATCATGAGTGTCGGTTAAATGCCAGAACTGTCGCAAACCTATCAATGATATCATGTACAGGCTGCACGATCGAGCGATGTCCCACTGCATAAGATAATGATTGTAGCCTAGCTTCTGGCATATGGACGCAGTGGAAATCGGTCCTTGGCTTCCTATGAAGGTCAATGAATAAGACAGACGTTATGATTAGCGACTTATAAGCGACGTTAGATTCAATTCCTCAATGCATGTCAAGAACAGTTGGTAGTTAGTAACCGATGTTGGAGAACTGCATCTCCTACCCTCGCCACGTGGACAGATATGGCTCAAGTTTCAGCCTAGTTCCATCTGACAGCTATATCCAGGTATCGCGAAGTTCCACTGTAGGTTAAGCGGAGTCCGCGTATATTGGCCTTGGTCACTGCTGTGTTACTTGTCAATAATAGATTGCGTTTTTCCTTATATGCCAGTGTAGTTGCCATTGCTTACGACAACTTTGTTTTCGTCTGTTTGCCTTTGTACACCTTTTTACTTGTTACTATCTCAGCATGCAAGAACTCCGATTTTGTAGACAGTTGTTGCATATGTATATAGTAAAGCATGTCTCGTCACAGACTGTCCAATCTATCTCCTCATCGGGAAGAAAAAAAACCTCACACGCTGAGGTCCTCAAGATGCTCGTCCAAATTCCTTAAGCACAATGGCTTGGCTCTGGTATAACCTCCGGCGATCGTCTCGCACCATCCATAGCGCGGTTATTTCCTCATCTATTCCTCGAACATCTTCATGATTCGCCGTGATCGTGGAAGGCTCCAGTCGCCATGGAAGCTCAAGTCAGTCTGAAAAGCTATCCTCTGTTAGCCATATCTGCCAAACAAACCGCTTCTTCCGCCCTTTTCTCTCTAATCAACTAGCCCGTCAAGAGAGACTGAAATTCCGGATTCTGAAATGACAAGGCACGAAATGCTGAAAGGAGGACGGAGAGTCGAGGGGTTGGCATATACTCGACACTGCCGCAGCCTGCATATAAACATTGAGTCAGCAACAACGCTGACTCGGTGCTATGACTCGTCAGCCTGTGAGGCTGCCAGCCTGCCACTCGTATCATCCAATCAGATTCCGTTTTATCCACGCTTACATAACAAAAGGCGGTGGAACGTGGCAGAACATCCCACCTCGTAGAAATAAAAGTCCCCTCAAAAAAATTCCCTTTCCTCTTCCTCTCTCTTTCTCTCTCCAAGCGTCGCCCCCTTCAATGCTGCGTTTCTTTGCTACAAACGACAGAAGAGCTGCTGTCTGTCTTCGCAGTCAGCAGTTCACGCTGTCTCCCGTTTACTATACCCTCAACTCGTGGCCTCCACGATTGTTGTTGGGTAGGTCGGGACAAAACATGCAAATGAGAAATTCGGAGGAATCTTCAACCACACCAGCAACCCGCTCTTCATCTCTGCTTCGGCAGAAATGAAGAGCCGGTACTGCCCGTGAGGGTCCGGCGCGATAGGTAGCGCCCGCGATTGGCATCAGAAACATCGGGGCGATTCGTCTTACCAGACGTTTCGGTTTCCCCCTGGGAGAGCCGTCGCGAAGATTGTGTGTGCAAGCGCACGCTTGCATGACACTTTAGTGCAATACGCAGCATGCCTTCTCCTCCAGGCTCTTTTTGCGGTCTGGAGGACGGTATCATTCGATTCCGATTATTCTGTCGGGGGCGACGCTTCACCTCTTTTTTCTTATGTGAGTTTGCCACCCCTCTTGATTGGACTGCTGTCCTTTGCGTGACTGGAAAGAATGTACCTGTGGGGGATACTGCTAATTCAGAAAAACTTGCTGCCGAGAGATTTTGGCCTGTTCTCTTTTAGGGGTGTACCTGGTTTCCGGGGTTGAGGAACAATGGAACTAGCAGATGGGTCTTCAACAAATTAGATGGTTTTCTCGGCGTCATGGCTGAGAGCAAATGTTGTGGTTAATACTTAATGCGTCGGGTGGCACATTACGGTGGTCAATTCATTTGGAGTGTATTATGCAGCTATAACAGTGGAAATGGAATCGACAGTTGTGGTTCTGAAAGATTACTCCTGTGTGACATACTGTGCTACAATATAGGTTAATAATCATTTCATATCGTTCTCTAAGAATTCCATTAGTATGCCCATAAAAAGAAAATTCTGCGACCCCGCCCATCGAAGTTATAGAAGTTGTTTCCTCTCCAGTACACCAAAACCACTTTTTGCCTCTGTGGTTGAAATGAACGATGGTAAATCGTCTTAGTATCGTCGACTATACGCTCCTTTCCCTTTACTCCTCTTCTCCGATCTATAACAGAGAGGTCATGTCAGTTACGGGAATGATCGGAATGCGATAAGAGAGACATATAAGACATACCTTTGGAGCGAGGAAGAATCTCAAGTAACCACTGCCCAAGGGGTACTCAACTCGCAGAGGCACCTCCTGGGAGAGGCACAGTTGGACCTTGCTAGACAGACTGGTAGCTTTGCAGAAGTTGACGAGGTATTTGAGAGAGAAGGTAAGAGCCACAGGCTCGGAAAGCTGGATCGAAACATTTTGCTCAGGCTTCTCGACATTCGTGTGTTGGCGGACAGTCACAGAGCCACTGCCAATATCACCCTGGCAGGAGAACTTGATTCCATCTTTGGTCGCTTCGATCACAACTGTATTGATGCAACCAGAGTCAGTGTAAAGCGCGCAGCAAAGGTATTTATCGATTGGAAGATACGGACCAGACTCGGACAGAGCATTCAGATCTCTGCAGATCCGCTGAAACTCTGCAGATGGCATCTCAACAGTGGCGGAGTACTCAGTCTCGGGAATGGCCAGATGCTCCTGGTCGATATCCATGAGCTTAATGTCATACTCGCTGATTCGATCCGTCTCAGCGCTCTCGAACGTGAGATTCACCACGTCAGGCGAATCGTCGGCTTTCAAAGTCAAGATATCTTCATTCTGGGCTGCACGAAGGACCTTGGTCAGGGAGACCAGGTTGATACCCAGCGCGAGGTTACGGTCGCAGCGGTATGGAGAGAAACCTTCGGCCTTCAGAATCATCGACACGAGAGCAACATGGGAGTTATCCATGGCCTGCAAGGCAATTCCCGAGTCATTGCAGTCGAAATTGCAATCCTGCACGAGGTCCTTGATCGCATCGACGACCTGTGACGGAGAACAATGACTGTCAGTAAGTTCGCCCACGTCGCTGCGATATGAGGTTGCATACCCGTTTAAGGAGACTGGCTTGCTCTAGCCGTGCTTCCAACACTATGAAACCAAGTTAGACATGTCCAAAGACAGAGGTGTGGTTTCGAAGTCTCACTCTTGATGTGCGTATGCTCGGAAAACGAAGAAAAGAGTGTCGGGAGGGAGAGGAAGGGAAATTAAATTCGTCCAGTCACCCAGAGAATGCCGGGCCTAGGCAGATGAATGTAGTGATTAGAGGAGAATGGCTCTTTTTGGAGTGGACTTGATTTGTGCAGGAAGAAGAAAGGACAATTAACTGTGTGGTCGTGTCTGCCTTCGAGGGAGAAAACGACCGAGGGGCGCGTATGGTGGGGAAGCACGCGTTTCGCGTATCTATGAAACCATCTCTGGCTTAGCGCAGCTTTCCCCCTAAGTACGGCGTACTCCGTAGTCCGTACCTGCCTAGGAACTGCAAGCCACAGCACCAAGGAGACAAAGCTGGTGGATTGCGACAATGAACCCCCCAGTTCTTTACTGAGTCAGAGACATACCGCAGGTAATGAGAGACCCGGAATCTCTGTAGTCGTAGCAATTGCTATCACCACTGTTTTAGGATTGGCAAGTCTCTCTTAATAGGAAGCGTTGCAGGTTAATGTGTTGAAAGATTTCAAATTCCTAATCTTGTTAAAAAAAAAGAAAAAGAAAAAGAAAGAAATGAAAGAAAGGAAAAGAAGGAAAAGAAAAGAAGGAAAAGAGAAAAAAGAAATGAAATGAAATGAAATGAAATGAAAAAGAAAGTAATGGCCATATATGCCTTGTAATAATACAGTCAATAAGTTAGGACCACTGAAAACTCCCAGAAGAATGACATCGAAGCAATGTACAGCAGAAATTGTTCCCAAGTTGTTCCAAATTGGTGCACCCTCACAAATTGTACGCCCAAGAATCAGTCCCATAACGCCCGCTTATATACACACATATGCTGATAAATATAGACAGACATCGGATCGGGTATCAGATTGTTGACGCAGGAGATATCCGTGATGACTTCTCAGTAATCATCATCAGATTGACGGATATGGACAGCGAGATATCGAGTCCACCCGCGAAGGATGCATCAGATGCTCGTAATTCTCGGCGTCTTGTTTGCTCGGGGACGGTGTTTGATGACCGTTTCGAGCTCTCTCAACATGTTGGTATTCGCGTCGGCTCTCTCTCGTGCTGCAGCTTGTCTGGCTCGCTCCTCTTTAACCCGTGCGATACGCTCTTCCCGGGTCATCATCGAATGCCGCTTTCTAGGGAGGACAACGGCCTCAAATATCTCTTCCTCATCTATCTCATCATCTGGATTCAAAGGAGGCTGGCTCTCGCCATTCAAGACTCTCAGAGCGGCGGTCGGGCTCTCGTCCACCGCGGTATCACCACTGAAAGCAGGGGACGAAGGCGACCTGAACTCGCTTGATGCGCGTGAGAGACGATCTGATCCTCCAGGCTGCTCGAGGCTGCTCATTAGCGCGGACTTGCCGGCCTCCCATTCCTGCAACAATCCTCGAATGTCCGCTCCGATGGACTCATATTGCGCCATTAGCGTAGCCCCGAGCTCTTGTTCATTTCCAGCCCGTTCAAGAGCATCCGATTCCTCTCGTATCACATGCATCTTTGCATGAAGGGCACGAATCCCTTGAGACAGTGAGTTAAGTCTTCGGAATTGTGCACGGAAAGCGTTCTTCCCTGGTGACGCAGATGGCAATGGTGATGGAGGAATAACCTCGCCTGAGAAAGTCAGCCACATCCACATCACAAGGGCCAAGGCACTTACGATCTTGTTCGCTCAAGATATTCGTGATCTTCTTGATGTTATCACCCGTGACGGCAGCGAGATCCCGCATTTCTTCAACGGCAGTGCTCCAGGTTGTGATGTCTGAACCACTACCATCCGCACTGAGAGCCAACAGGCAGCACAGGATGCTCTTCCTCACCGTATAAAGCTTTCCAAAGAGCGTGCGAAGCGAGCGTAATGAATATTGATCCTCCGTCCCTCGCTCAGCCACTGCAGATTCAGCCTCACGGAGCTCCTCCGTGGATATCTCGTAGATGTCGTAGTATTTCTCGAGATTAGCGGTATCTGCAAGCAAGCGGATGGTGTGTTGCGCTTGAACATATCGTTCTAGGAGAGTGGATAGACATTCAGAGACGGTACGACGTAGTCTCAGGCATCGGCGGATTTGAGAGGTACTCTCTTCCAAGCGGCTGATAGGAGGCAGAGGCGTGCTTCTGTTTGCAAGTTAATCAAGTATTTGGACAACAAAAAGGAGGTAGACTGACATCCTATAGCCTCTTGAAACAAGTTCCACTTCTTGAATGAACACCACTGATGCCGAAGCAGCGGAATCAAAACTCTGCGCGTTGCCAATGAATAAAGATGCCGCTTGAACCGCTTGATGTCTGACAAATTTGAGCCACTGGCGTCTTGCGAAGGCATAAAAGATGACTCCGATGAGAGGTAACAGGATCAGGAGGACTACCACTCTTCGTGGATTGAGCCCTGGCCCGTTCCGCGATCGACCCCAGTGGATTAACCATACAATCGAGAATGAGGTGGCAGCAGTGACAACGGCCCCCTGCAGGCCAAATGTTGCTGAAAAAGATGGTGGCTCCTTGACCTGGGCGTTCGCTAGGACATCCGTGGCGGAGGAGTAGGAGGGCGCATTATGTTCGTTCAGAAGTTGGGAAGCGACGATAACGTAGCCAAATTGTTCCAAAAACCTCTCGTTGTCACTTTGCCCGATCCGGGAGCTGACAGCGACCTAACAACCGATTCCCGTCAGAGAAGTCAACCTTGCAAGCATATACAGCATCAAGTTCCCTACCGAGCATGCATCGCGGATCTTGCCCAGAGTACCTGATCTCCGCAGGGAATTGATTTCCAACGGTGCCGGCAGTTTCTTCCGGATACGCTCTTGGAATGTAGATGCCCCTCGTGGGGCGTAGTTGGGGGGAGGACTTGGCAGTTCTTCCTGACTATCGACCTGCAGCGGCCAATCCTGATCCCGTTCGCCTTCACCTACGCCGTTCGACAGCGTCAGCACTCCTGTCTTAGCTAGCGTCGTCCTCTTGTATGTAATGTAAACCACCTTCAAGATAGTCCGCCAGAGGCGAGTCTTTATAAACCAGAGATTCCATCACCGGCGGGCATGGGTATATCGTTCTTTTGGATTACCGCAGAGATGTCACGTCACTTCCTCGCCGCAGTGTTGCATAGTAAGAATCGCATGGGTTGTCGGGAGAAGATAGGGCTGAATGGACAAGGATAAAGCGGCAAAACAATGGCTACCATCAGTCTATTGCTCGTAGAGATCTGGTGAAGATCTGGTGACAAGAGCTGGTGGCTTGGGTCCTGGGGAGGCAATCCCGGAGTTAGCATTCCACGGTCCCTCATGGGTCAGGATCACTCACCAATTACCCTGAAGCACGAGACGCAGTGACCTGGTCCTCAGAAGACGAGATCCCCCAAGACAGAGTCACCGAAGATAAAGATGGCCCCTTTTCGATCTTAGGAGCCTTCTAAATCTATTATTGCCTTGGGGGCTGTGTCTGTTTCATTCGCTTTTGCCTTGTGTAGCCACGTGCGGCAACGAATAAACGGCGCCGTAATAGCCGCCCGGCCCCTTAATCGATCTCTCCGCTATTAATAAACCGTTAATTACGAAGTAGACACGGAGGAGCACACGACCTTTGTGTCATGCCGCACCAGACCTGCAATCCCTGGCAGACTATCGACTGAGGACTCATCGATCGCATGCGAGATCGACTTCCTTGCTTTCAACCCGTTGTGAACTTGTGGCCGCTACTTTGGTCGGTCACACGCTGGTCTCGATACATTCACCTGTTCTCGGAATAATTGCAACACTCCTTTGGGATAAGCTTCAGTAATGCTGTGAGCCCTTGCGTCAACGTTTCTTCAGCACTTTTGTGGTCACAGCCATCCTTGCTCCTGCATGTCATCCTTTGGTGGGATCGGAGAATATGAGCCCTTTTCATCGAGTACCAGTGAGATGATGGGGAGTCTGTAAATTTCCGGTCATGATTGGAAGATCTAACAGAGTCCAGATCAGCTCTCTATGCAAGCATATTCAGTGTTCTGATTTATGTGTACTGATCTGAGCTTCCAAAAACAATGTCATGTTCCAGCGATGATGAATGCAGGATACTTGATGAGACTTTGGACAGTTCCTAGCTGGTTACGAGGTCTCGAAGCTGACTACTTCTTGGCCCTGGTGATCTCTGCAGATAAGCTTCAATTTGATCTCCCAGAATACTTGTTGAAGTCTTGGACAACTAGGTCATGAAAGAACAGTCCCTGATTAGCAGCAAGTTATCTACTCAACTTCTCTTAAAGACGGCTGGGGTTTCTAGAAGTAGACTTGTTCATGGTTAAATCGAGCACGAAACAGCTATCCATTGACAGGTTCCAGTATTCGTGCTTGAAGTGCTAGAATAATGAGATAACTATCCTCTAACCTGACATGATCGTTATTCCAGGGATAGTTTAGCTGATTTGTTCCGCACTAACCGCGTCCGCGTTGGCGGGGCCGTTCCTGCCCCAGACGCGTTGCGCTGGCAACGGGCCTTGAGGTAAACAGCGGCTCTTCACGCTCTACAGATTATTATCGGTTGTCACGCTCTGGACTCGACTTTCAAAGCTGCAAAGTAGGCTTAAAGTAGCCTCCATCCTTGAAGGATTGAATTCAGAGGCCCGCTTCAAAATCTGTATAGCAGTGTTTTTATATCCTTTTTAATCACTTTACGAGAAAATCGTGATAGAAGAATATTGCTAAGGGTTTGTTTGATGGAGCACTAAGGCAACCAATCTATGGTTGCACCGTTCGGACACGATCATGAACCGAATTCACCAAGCTGAGAGTCCGTGCCCGGCGCGATTACCAAGATCAGGACGAAGCAGCGAAGAAAATCACGCGTTAGCAGATCTGTGGGATAGCAGTTTCGATGATTTTGATGACACAGCTGCAATCGAATTCACTACGGAAATACGCGCTCCCCTTCTCACAGCAACGAAGCCTCGACGAGCCGGGAAAGGGGCTTCGTTCAGGATCCATGAAGATGCAACGCCGCATGTCGCAACGGCGGCGGATGGAAATCCAAGACTAAATAGCGGGTCGAAAAGAAAGACAATAGAGGGAAAATCAACAATGCTTGCTCAGCCAGCGCAGCGATTTCAGCGTCCCAGAGTCAGCTTTGCCGTTAAATCGCCTCATGAAGCACCCACAAAAGACCGACGGCCCAGCTCCAGACCGACCAAGGACAATATCACGACAAAGGATGAAAACAACTCGTTAATGATGCAGGAGAAAGAGGGGAAAGCTAAGGAATCAGGAGAAGATAACTTGAAGAAGGACATCCGGCGGCGGACGATATACATTCCCTCAGAGGATACCACTGTTCCTACTGTTTTCATGGACCTTTTCAGTCCTTTGAAATCCGATCCCAACGCGATCAATACCTCAGGTTCAGATGAAACTGTCCCGATAAACAGTCTGGAGGCCCGTATCGCGGCAAAGCGGCAAGCAAGAACATCCCTCGCGACCGCACCTCGACGAGCACCGCTACAGCAGAAATCCAAGCTTGCGCAAGAATCGACGATAAGTCAAGATGTCGCTGGCAAGAATGGGGGAAAGGAAAATATACCACCTGGGTATCTTCTGACCGGCGACAAGAGCAAAGATGATAAGGGAGCATTCCCAGTTTTTGAAGTTCCGGCAAAGAGCATATCGAAAAAGAGCATGCCAACGAATGTGTCAAAAGCCAAAACGGCTCTCTCCAGTCGCAAAAATCCTCCTTCAGGGTCTGTATCAAAGGGCATTGGTCAGAGATCGTTGGAAACAATGCTGTCAGGTGTCAAGTCTAAAAGTGCAAGTATGACATCGCTGAAAAAAGATGCGAAAGGGAGTACTGTGAGGCCCAAGGCAGTTTCCAAGGATGTCCCTCGCGGTTCCAGCAGCTCAGGCTCCCAAGTCGTCTCTGCCAATTCAAGCGTGGGAAATGCTCCTACGAAACTTTCTATTCCCAAGATTCCTAACTTGAATATTGATCAGAAGTATCCTTTACTTACTGATGATATCTCGAACCCGATCATGTACGAAGACAATTGGCTTTCTCACCAGGAGGTCGTGATCACCCAGTTGGTCAACGGTCTCTTCGACTCTGCATGTGGCAAGTTGGATGTCCGAGACCCAGAGGTGCTTAGGCATGAACTACTTGGAATTTATCAAGATAATTCTTTCGTTTTGCTCTACAAGCGACTGCATGCGTCTCTTTTATATGGTGCCTTGGCGGTCCCCAAAGACGTGCTCGCTCGAGGAAACAGACTCGGTGAAGACCTTGGCCTCAAACGGGCCTTCTTGAATTTCTGGGTGGAAACATATGACTTGCATGCCCTGAGGGCTGCGGCGGAAACAGTGATTGGCCGCAGGATATCTAATCCCTTGCGGGTATCGCGCAGTGGCAGTGTGTCACTGGATGAACAGCTCAAACAACAGAAGATGCTTAAACGGACGCTGGAAGCATTTCTAGACACTTTTCTTATCCGCAATGAGGATAGGGAGCACGGGACAACTGAGTGGAAGACAGAAGAAACTAGCGTTGCCGGTTGGGGATATCGACGAACGATCCTTCGAAGTATCTTGATGATCGTCCTCCTCGACAAAGGCCGGCTCTCTCCTCAAAGTTCACTGCCACGGTGTCTTTTTGTTCCTTCATCGCGTTACAAGTCATCTGCTGAGGCTCTTCAGGCTCTGGGCAATCAGCTGCTCCCTTCTGTCGGGGATATTACGCGACCCCTGAGTCATCTGGATTGTCAAGTCTCCTACAAGCAGCATCCGCTGCAGGAGTATGAATTCCAAATCAAGAACCTTGCTGTGGATTTGCGCGACGGTGTTCTACTGACCAGATTGGTGGAATTGCTGCTTTATCCTTCTGCTTCGTGCTTTCAAGACGATTTGGATGCGTCAACCACTTTGAACATGCCTACAGGGGAAGTTCTTCCTCTGAAACAGGGAGAAACTGATTGGCCACTGTCACAGCACTTGAAATTCCCTTGTTCAGGCCGAGCCACCAAGCTGTTTAATGTCCAGATCGCGCTGAGTGCGTTGCGGGGGGTTAAAGGCATCGGAATCATTGCACAGGATGTCCGGCCCGAAGACATTGTAGATGGATATCGTGAAAAGACCATTGCCTTGTTATGGGGTCTGGTTGGGAAATGGGGTCTTGCAGGGCTGGTGGACTGGGACGACGTGAGAAAGGAGATTGCACGGCTTCAACGAAAGATTTCCTCTCGATCCAAAGAACATGAAGAAGAGTCCTCTGAAGATGAGGATAGTCTAGAGGATGAGGACGGGCCATACGCGTTCTTGCTCAAAAAATGGGCCTCTGCCCTCGCTCAACTGAAAGGTCTACGTCTTGAGAACTTCACCACCAGTTTCGCGGATGGCAAGATCTTTGAGAGCATTATAGAAGAATACGAGGGTTACATTATCGGAGCGAGATGCAACAAAGATGCCTCCGTCCGAGGAGAACAGACGGAGATGGCGTCAAGTGGACGATCTCAAACCACACGTCTTACCTTGGAGATGCGCCTGCGGGCGTTGGGGTGCAGCTCACAGTTTGGTAAGTTGGCGGCCTAGTATATGTCTATTACAAAGGCATGAACTGACCGTATTCGATAGCATCTCTCGTTTCTCCTTCCAATTCTGCATCCCGCATCTTCGATCGCGACTTCATTCTCGGTGCTCTCGCCTTCCTCTGCTCTCGCCTCCTCTCCGCCTCGAAGCGCACTCGGGCCGCACTCATTGTGCAGTCAGCATGGCGACGCACATTGGCGCGTCGAACTCTGCGTCACCGTATACTCGCGAAGAAAGTTGCCTCGCAATGTGCGGCTGTGGTGCATACGAGAGATCGCATCTTGTGGGCCAAAGCCGTGATCGTGAATTGGTGGAGAGAACAGAAGGCACGGAGAGCAAGAAAAACTGCGAATAGATCCATCAAAGCCCAGACTGGAAAGAATAGAATCCCAACGTCGAAAGTCCAACGTCCAGCAAAGCAGGCGCAGACAAAGCAGTATGTTGGCAGCAGCGCTGACATAATTCGAAAACAGAAGCAGGAAAAAGGAGTCACATTCGATGCCCCTGCAGGGGAAATTGACGAGACTTGCAGAAATGGCGATCTTTGGCTCTCACTGTGAGACTTGCATATGCAGTGACATCGCCTTGTTCCCGAAGCGCAATTCGGGTTCTTCTTGTACGATTAGCAATTTTGCTTTCGTTCGTTTATTCTTTCGTTCCTGGAATTTCTTTTGGATTTGGTGATATGGCGAATCAGGACATGCATGGTGTAGGAGTAACTGGTTGGTTGGGGACATACTGGATGGGTTCAGGACATTGTCATTGCATTTTTAATTATTGGAGTTTAGGGATGTTTGTGTACCATAGGATCGCTCTTTATGAGACTCAAGAACTAATATTTCTTTCGCTATTTCTGTATCTAACCTTTGTTTTCCCTCGATCGGTAAGCGTAAGTATCACTGCTAGTGTTGCTGCCATGTTTCAATTCGCTCCCAAACAAGTCCAGAGTAAAGTCCCAACATCTCACTACAATCACCCAGCAAAGTCATGATTTTTTCCTAAAATGGAGACGAGATTCGCCCCGGATATGCTGTTGACTGCCAATGGCATTTCATGCGGGGTCCTCGCTTCATGATAAGCACCAACACGTCAGTACATTAACAACTTAGATCAACTGGGTTAGCTCACGCCAAGCGAACACACTCGAGATGCGCTGAATCAATCGCACAAACGTACAATTTTCATTTATAGGAGCATCTTTGTGCGTGATCGAGAGTATCCATTTCAGCTGTCTGCTCAATGGCTACGTTGCAGCAGAATACAGATTGAATTTGACAAATTGGTGGCTTCAAACTCAGCAATATCAATCAAAGATGGCATCCAGTCGAGATGCCACTGGCTCATCTACTTGCGTTATCGAGCTTGAAGGCCCTTTGCAATCCAAATCGACCAAGAGGATACCGGAGTATTCAGCTGGCAGCAACGAGGACCATGATGATCACGCCAATGAGACTGGCCAGACACTTGGTCTTGGGGAAGAAGAAGAAGGACCGCCAACGGGAGTAGTCGCCCATGCCTTGGAGAAATGGAATGCTCCAGCTCGCAATATCCCTCGAACGTTTGCAACCTTTTGGAGCTTTGTTATCATGGGAGCCAACGATGCTGCTTACGGGGTGCGCTCTACTTTCATCTCCTGATTTATTTCAAGTCTAACGTCGTCCAGGCTTTGATACCATATGTATATACCTAATCTACTGGTGTGCACCGTTTGAGCCTGCCCTAACTGTGACAGCTCGAATCGTATTACAATCTCAGCTACACGATCGTGTCGCTGGTCTTCCTGTCGCCGCTGGTCGGGTATGCGTCTGCGGCACTCTTCAACAATATCATCCACATGCGTCTCGGCCAGCGAGGCATCGCCTGGCTGAGCCCCGGCTTCCACGTCGCCTCGTACATCATCAACGCCATCCACCCTCCTTACCCTGTCCTGGTGGTCTCATTCGTCTTTGCCGGGGTGGGGAACGGATTGGCGGATTCGGCGTGGAATGCCTGGGTTGCGAATCTGGCCAATGCAAATGAGCTCCTGGGGTTTCTGCATGGGTTTTATGGTCTAGGAGCGACGTTGAGTCCCCTCATCGCGACGGCGCTGATCACGAAGGCGAATTTGCCTTGGTATTGTTTTTATTATATTATGGCACGTAGCTTTATGTCTTTCTTTCTCCGGAATGATGGCCGTACTGACATTCTCAGATCGGAGGCTCCGCCATCGAACTGGTTGCTTCAATAGCATCGTTCTGGAAGGCGAATGGCCATGAGTTCCGAACGACCAACGCTCGAAGCACGAATCGCAGCAAGGAGAGCCACATGAAGGAGGCTCTCTTCTCGCAGGAAGCCTCCCGAGTCACCTGGCTCTGTGCCGCATTTCTTCTGGGGTATGTCGGCGTCGAGGTCGCCCTGGGAGGGTGGATTGTGACGTTTATGATCCGCGTGCGTGAAGGCGCGCCCTTTGCTAGTGGTATAACGGCGACAGGGTTCTGGATAGGCATAACCGTCGGACGGGTGGTCCTGGGATTTATCACGCCTAGGATTGGCGAGAAGCTTGCCATTTCAGTTAGTCGCACTCTCTCCAAGGGAGGAAGGAAGGGAAACGCAACGATCTTGGGAATGGAAAATACCTTATTCATTCCCACGCTGATCTTATCTGTTCATGCAGATCTACCTCCCCCTCGCCATGGCCCTCGAACTCATCTTCTGGCTGGTCCCTCAATTCTACGTTTCCACCGTCGCCATCGCCCTGCAAGGCTTCTTCCTCGGGCCCATGTTCCCCGCGGCCGTGGTCGCCGCGACCAAACTCCTCCCAAGACATCTCCATGTCTCCTCGATCGGCTTCGCTGCGGCGTTGGGCGGGGCAGGCGCGGCAGTCTTCCCTTTTGCTGTGGGTGCTCTCGCACAGGCGAAGGGAGTGCAGGTCCTGCAGCCTTTTATACTGGTGCTGTTGGGAGCGATTCTGTGTGTTTGGTTGGGGTTGCCGGGGATGTCGAAAGGCCGTAACGTGGAGTGAGAGAAAAGCCAAGATCAGATGCATTACCTAGCAGTAGCTTCTATGTTTTAGGGCTTTACACTAGGCATATCTATCCATAAGGTAGCTTTGTGAGAAAAGGCATCTGCTCCTGGCACTGCGGTAGGTCCATTTACCTTGACCTGATTCGTTCTCCTATAGTAAATAATGCTATATTACTGCCTTCCTAGATACTAGAAGAGAAAGGCAAATTCCACCTCACCAAGGGTAATACAATATTGGCAACATATAAACTAAAATTGGTAGACTACTTCTTAAAATTAGTAGGTAGTAAAATATATAATTTAATAATCTATGAAAACCTTATTAGATACTTAGGTATAATACTTAGTTGTTAAAGGTGCTATATAAAATAAAACAACTTCCATTCTCTGCTGGTTCGGCTACAGGAGGTAGATATACAAATATAAAACGTTCCAGTAAATAGCCAATTTCTATATAATAACCACTACACCCCCCTCTCTCTTTTTTGCTTCCTTTTTTTCCCCAGAACGATACTTCACTAGTTTATAGTTTACAGCTGCACAAGATTCCTAGGTAGCAAGCATCCTGAGTTGTCGATCTGCTAGAGTCGAATCTTACTCTACGTCTGACGTAAATCAAGTCAAGAAGGTCAAGTGATCGGTATACAGTACAGAACAGAGCTGCCTGCTGCCTGCCTGCCTGCCTGCATACTCCCCAACTACTAGCTGACCATTTGAAATGATGGCATTGATTACTATTATTATGGAGATTAATTATAGAACACACGATAACAGATGACTGGGATAGAGATGACATGATATCATCATGCAAGGGAGCCACTGACTGCCACCGATGTCATGTCATGTCCTGTCAAGTCAACTCCAAGTCACAGCCACGTTAATGTGTCACATGAGACATACGTATATAGATAGATAGATACCCACCTGGTAGGTAATCATTGCAGCTCAACCCAGCTTATTAAGGAAGGAAGGGAATGGTATAGAAGAGTAAGGAGTAGAAGAAATTCTTGTGAAAGTCAGCTTTTTTTTTTTCAGCCTTTCTTCCACCATTATATATTATTATACTATTCATGCATTGTATTTGTCGACAAAGGATAAAACGATTGAATTTTCAAACTAGAACTCTTAGTACCCATGACAGAGAAGAGAGGGGGAAAAACACAATGATTAGAATAGATTAGAAGAAATCAAGAAGATAAGAAAAAAAAATATAGGTGGATTATAATCCCAAAAAGCCAAAGTGGCGGATCAGTTTCCATCTCCTTAAAAGGTCCTTTTGTCTCGGGTATTACGGGTGAGATTACTACCTACAACCTAGGACTCGACTCCTAGGCGCTGACAGGAGCTGGCTGCTGACCAAGTAAATGATGGCACTGCTTGATTATAACTAATTATAGAATAATAATTAGAATAGAGATGACATGCAATGTCATGTTCTATTTACAGATAACAGGAATGTGTCACATGAGATATACAAGAAGGGTACAGAAAGGTACAGAATAGTAGTAGAGTAGTAGAACTTCTCTCTTGTCAGCGTCATCTGCCTCTGCTTCTGCTTCTGCTTCTTTTCTTTTTTTAGCTTTTCTTCTACCGTTCTGTTATATCATATGATATTGTGCGTCATATTTACTATTATTGGAAGTGTGATACGAGTGAAGGATAAACAGATGAGACGAGTATCATTATTTTCCATTTATATATTTTTATCAGCTCAGTCCGAGTCCAGTATTGATACCGGAGTAATTAACTATATTATAAGCATTTTTTTTTAAAACTAATACCCTGCTTCCAATGTACTCAGTAGAAAGAGGCATGTCACCATTGTCATGTTCCTATCTTTACTACTGTACTGTATGCTATGTACAGGGGGGTCTACAGGGGTGGGACGCCAATGACATCATCTTACTTCCCGAGACAGAGACAAGAGACCTGACCTCAGACAGCCTTGTGTTTCATCCTTGTCTGGGGAATAATACTCCGACAGTGATATCCGTGGATCCGTGATGATCCTGAAACAAGGCGAAGAAAGGCAAGAGACAAAAAAGGAAAAATGATGACTGTACTGTACTGTACCTACTCTATATCTGTATGTCTGTAGCTGATTACCTGCTGTAATTAGGGAAGGATAGCATGCGTATATGCTGCATATATGTGCCAAGAACGTCAAGAAGATCATAGTCAACTGAATAATAGGATAAAATGATGATAGTATTATTATTATCATTATTATTGTCATGCCAGCAGCAGCCATATGGATGCCACGCGGACTGTATTGCTTTGCGTCACACTGGCAATGACGACAATCAACCCTTTAATCGAGCATTGTTTCCCTACAGTAGTTCGCTCTTCTATCAGATTTCTCCGAGGAATACGGAGTACATACGTATCCGTGCACAGGGATCGTCCTTGTCCTTGATAATCGATCGTCCTACACACTGATATCAGAAGAGGGGTCATGTGGCGGGGACTTGCCCGTTGATCGTCACCTTCTGGACGAGACACTGCTGAATACTATTTTTGCCTTGGATGCAGGATGGCGAGTGTCGATCTCGGCTTTTGCTCACTCGACTAACTCAACTCAGATAGATCACTACTCTACTTACCAAACTTAGTCTACCTACCTATCTCCATTTTTGTTCACTTGACTTGACTAGATAGATATCTAGTCTACTTACCTAACTAACTTACTCGACTATGGCGTACCTACCTGCATGGATAACGCAAGATGGGACGATCTTCTTATCTCCTTAGGGAATAAACACCGTTCTCTTCGTTGCCTACTCCGTAGTAGTCCTGAGATCAACACAGCGCCGGCTGGATTATCATCCTCCGTATTGCGGGGTGACTATCATCCTGTCGAATAGGACGCAGGTGGTTGTGGTTGGTTGGTTGGTTGGACGGACGGACTCCGAGGTCGCGATAGTGCCTGCCTGATGGGGAAAACAACTCATCCATCATCTGTCAAAACTGATTCCTTCAAACACTGTTCTCTGCCGGTCAGAAACATCAGCATGATTATTGCTTATATCGATCGAGTCCCAGTGGCTGTGATTGTCGCCTCTCTACGAAGTACGGAGTATATAGAGAAAGAATATTGATCTGGAAACCTCTCTCTTGTCACCCGATCTGGTGATACCGTGCAACGAATGAAGCCGTTGGATGGAGAAGAATAATAAACAATCAGCCAGTTAATAGTTCATCGAGATAAGCGAGCCTGGTGGTTGTTCTCTGTGGGGAATCTGGGATGGCGGGCGGATGGACTTACCCCATACGGGATACGCCACGAGAGGGTGCGTGTGCTGACTGGAAGGGAAAAATCCCTCATAGACGATAAAAAGATCGAATTAATCTCCACGCCGCGCGATGCAGATGGCTCAAAAGGTCAACATCTAAAAAACACGGCCGGTTGCTCCGGTGCTCCGGACGGCTCGTCTCATCGTCGTCCACGTACGACGATGAGGATCCCTCTGGATCTGTTAATCGTAGTATGTTGCTCTGTTTTGCTTGCGATGGAGCTCGCGGTGATATAGATTGATATCTGTGCATTTGGCTGGCTTGGCTTGGCTTGGCTGCCTCGGTTGTCTCGGCTACTGAACCGTTGAGAGTAAAAGTGCCACAGGGCGACGAACACGATTTGTTGGGTTTGTTTTCTTTTTTCTCTTTGCTTTTTTTTTCTTTTTTTTCTTTTCTCTCAGCGATTCTTGGATCGAGAAATTATCCAGGGACGGTGGACCCCGTTCCAATCCCCCACTGGATTGCTGAAGCAATCACAGCGCTAATCGGACTCGACCAGTAATTAATGCACAACATGTGTATCGGCCATGGACCGTGCGCATCCTGATTTCCATCCTATTCCTGGGCCAACCTGCCCAAGTGGGTAATGTGCAATCTAACCAGCCCTCGAATTAACCCTCTGCAGTTCCAAAACGGCAACCGCGCAGACCGATCCTTGCCCGTTTTTACATTTAACGTTCTGATCAGTGCGCAGAGCTGCACGCCATTTTTTGTATTGTGAATCGGACTGACTGGCGACTTTCATGCGATCTGCTTCCCGAGTCGGAGGGATTCTCGAAATCAAATTCTAATTTCTGGCCGGGCGATGACGTGGAGACGTCTGTCGATCGAGATGACCAGCATGGAGTCGACTCAGCCTGACGAGCTGAGGTTGTTCGCTGACGACGGATGAGCCGTCCCATTTAGCTTTCTTTGACCGCTTTTCCATAATTTTATGTTCCTTCGGTTCGAGGTTTTGTTGGCACCATCAAATTGTGTAAGATTCAGGCTTGACTTGCTTGGGACGGAGCAGCGGCTGAGGTCCCATCCATCATCATTACGGGTACGAACAATTGTAGACAAATAATAATCGCACAGTATCTTATTGGCACTACATACATACCTAAGTCGTATCTGTACCTAATTTTTGCCCCCGCTCAAGGTGCAAACTGTAGAGAACTGCAGAGTTGGCGCTGTGGCCCGCATTACTGTGCATCATTGAGTCCGAACTCGGCGCAGAGTAACCAAGAAGAAAATAGGAAAACAGATGCAATGCATTTCCTGTAGAGGGGTTGCATTTGTCTTAGTGTACTTCAACCAGTATGGAAGATGGAGGATGGATGGAATCATCTGCTCCTCGCCTTCCACTACTGCGTACTGGCACGAGGACTGTGAACAAAGCGCGTCAAGCGCCTATCCCTGATCGCCGTCGAATCCGGGGCGCATTCCCCCCTCCTTGGCCTAGCTGGGCCGTTGTAATTTATTTTGTAATTTTCCGCCGATGACGGCCTGCCGACCGGGCCATCCCCGAACATGACACCAGCAACAATGGCAGTCACGTGCTTACAGCGTAATGATACAGTCACAGGCTGAGACCCCGTCCTTCTTTGGCTGAAGAGTGCCACTCCGTACAGCCTCATCCTCAGCAGCAGCAGCCTCATCGTCACCTCCTTCTAGAAGAGTCAGATATTAATATTCTTGATTCTTCCATCCTGTCGGTCGTATTTCTGGTTGATTCTTCTTTTGTTTTCCTGCTTCCACTTGCAGCCACTGACCTCACTAGGACTGCTGGCTGCAAACGGCACTCTGCGCATTTCCCCATCAGCAGTCCTCCGTATTGGCAGCGAAGAGGATCCCACATCGTCAGACCTCTGCTGCTCATCTGCCTCACTTTCAACCTCTGCCACAGTGCCACAAGTCCACCGACAAAAAAAAAGCCGCAGGAACCACAGCTCGGCCGCGACGAGTCGAAGCGTGGGCTCCACCGCCGCCTGTCTAATTGCCCGGCCGGTCACTGGCCGGTGAAAAGAGGGTTCCGGTGTGCGCGCAGGGTCAACTAGCCTGCAGTGGCGACGGACGGCGCCGCCCCATACAAGAGAGAATTACCCGCAGCACATCACTCTCTTCTGTTCTCCATCTCATTATTTCGTTTCGTTTTCCATCCACCTCGTCGTGCCCACGCGTCTCCTCTCGATCAAATATCCCACCTATCTCTTGCTTCCTCCTCTTTCTTCTTGACTGGTCCTCCTTCATATTTGCTGACCTGTCCCTCTAACCTTTCTCTCTTCTACTGACAACTCGGTCACTACATCACTCGCCAGTCAAGATGATGCCCTCGATATTATGACAATCTGCGTCCTGCACGGGACACCCTTCTTCCTACCCTCCCATCGGTGCGGTCGGATAGCCTGCGTCAACTTTTGAGTCGATTCAGCATTTCCCTCGACCGTTCCAATCTTTGACGACGGAGCCTGCTGGGGTTCTTGTCGCCGTTCTGGGAGTTATCGAACATCCTCTCCACCACCACATCTTCGCTATATTCCTTCACCCTTTCATTCGACCTTGACGACTACTTCATCCCCATGGCTCATCTCCAGAACCGGGAGAGGAACCGGGTACCCGCCCTACACAACTTCTTCAAGATGCTGCTATCTTCGAATACGTCGAACTTGCCTGCTGGCCAGGAGACCGACATCGTCGAGGATGTGGACGAGCCTCCTGATTCTCACCTCCTTTCTCCTGACACCGTGGCCATTCCTCATCCTCGGGGTGAAGATGGCCAGTTCTACTTCAAGTCACCTCCTTCGATGCCGGAGCGGAAGGAGTCTCTCCTTACTCGTGCCCTGTTGAATAGCCCCGACCTCATCCCGGCCGATCGTGACCACCACAGATCCCAACACAGTCCTCCTTCCTATCCACACAGCAATGCCAGCGGTCATTCGACGGCAGAACTGACCAGTGACGGCGAAACTACGAGTCCGATTTCGTCCAATGCCCCTAGCCCACCCCTTCCTTCTCAGTTAGGCGGCGTGCACCCTCCGATCCTCCAACGGAAACTTACCCCTCCTGCTGATCCGAGCGAATCGAATGTTGAAGCCAATCTGGGCCGCAAGCGTTGCATCAGCTTCGCTTGCGGACGACGGGTGGATGACACCAACCAACAGAAGGGGACAGACGAGTCTCCCAAGCGGAAGACGACTCTGACTTTCGCCTGCCCAGCTCGTCAGCCCGAGATTAAGTCTCCACCCAATGGTATTAGACGGAGAGCTTCTTCCCGTTCCAGACCTCGTGGATCTCCGGCACCTCCAGCTCTCAGATCGCCTCCAGCTGAAGATGTCGCTTCCCAAATTCGAAACGCCAATGAGCCTCAGCCGTCTCAGCCTCCGAAAAAGCCTGGAAGCATCCACATCAGTGGCCTTGGCGGATTTCGCCCTTCTGAGGAAACACGGTTCCACGAATTCGCGAGTTCGGTCGAGGAGGAGGACGAATGGGTGGCCCGGCCGACCGACTTTAAAGACAAAATTACGTTGAATGACTGCATGAAGAAAGAGAACGCGATCCGGAAACTCGGAGAAGAAGCGGAAGCGGAAGCAATGGCGGAGGAGGAAGAAGAAGACTACGACGAGGCGGACCCGGACGAGGAAGCTGGGGAGGAAGATGACTCGACTGTCCACGATTTCTCTTCGGACGATGGCAACGAGTCGGACAACGAGGCTGGCTTCGCTGATTCGGACGATGAGAGTGATGACAGCTCCGACTACAGATTCTGGGCTCCCTCCACTCCCTCCACCACAACTGCTGCCACGAGCGCGGAGAACATCTCTCTGGCCGCGGAACGCAGGAACTCCAACTCGTCCATCGAGTCTTTGAACCAGGCACAGTCGTGGCTTCCCGCGCCTGCTCGCCGAGAAAAGGGCCGCCGTGCCGTGAAGGTTCCCCGTCCCGCCACTCCCGACCTTCCGGATAGCACCGACTTTGTGTGTGGCACTCTGGACGAGGATCGTCCGCTCGAGGCCGCCTACATCTCCTGCATGGAAGAACGGCGTCGCTTGAAGCATGTTCCCGTTCCTCAGGATATCGATCCGAGTTTCCCGACCACGGACCCAGAAGACAATGACGACCTGGATGAGGAGGATGACGAAGACCTCGAACGCCCGGCCCGGACCGAGGACGAGCTTCTGCGTAGCAGACCCAAGGGCTCGTCTCGGAGGACCTCGCCGCGCATGTCTCCCAAGCGGCCCCTTTCTCCGGCTCCCCGTGTGCTGCATGGTCACCATTCCCCCAAACGCATGAAGTCTCCGGCCCCGAAGTTCAGGTCTGGTTCTAATGCGGGACTGCCTGTGGTCAAGGGGCCGACGCAGCCTGCGGGTGTGAACATTACCGGACCCGTTCAGCGACCCAACTGCAGCCGAACCAAGTCTCTGCCTCGGACGCCGAATCCATTCTTTATTGACCTGGAGAAAGAGCGGCAGTCATCCATCGCTCCCTCGTTGGCCGGGTCTCCGGAACGCGGGGTGTCTCGCACGCGCGAAATGCATACCCGGGGTCCTATTGATATCATCCAGGGTCTCGAGCGGAAACGTCAGAAGCGGAAGGAGAAATTCTGGCGCCAGCATTGCCGCAAAGCCGCCAAGGAGCACGCGGAGCGTCGTCCCGTGCCGGGCAAAGGTGCCGAGCGCATGAAGGAGCTGGGCCTGGAGGTGGCGGAGAGATTCAAAGCTTACGGCGTCGGCCAAGACGCGCAGTTGGTTCTCTCGGTTTAGGGAGTCCATTCTTCCTCCTCTTTATTTTCTTATTTATGGGAACGGGCTTGCAGTCTTGCTGTGCCCCATTTCTTGTACATACTATCCCGTTTTACTTTTTCCAGCACAACGCGATCCAGCGATCTGCGAACTGCTCTGGAAGGGAAAGGAGGCTGTGATTCGCGGCCTGCATGAACCATGTACCCAGGGAGGATTAATGTGTCTTGCATTTACAGGCGGCCGTTATATACATTTTTTTTCTTCTTGCTTCTTCTTGCAGTTTCTGCTAGCGAGTTGCCTGTTGTACTAGTTTTTAGTTGTCTTATTCTTCATGAGAAACGATATCTGTTTTTTTTTCTCTCTTATAGTTTTTTCTTTTTCTTTTTAGTTTCTGTTGGTATCGATCTTGGGGACAGGAGTATATACTATATAGTATACTATACCCCTTGTTTTGCTTGTAGATACGGGCTGGTTAGTGAGAAGAAAGACAGAAAGACCTTGCTGCGTCAGATTTCCCTTTATTTTTCCAATTATAGCCATGCCATGATTTCGGGAATTCAGTCAGAATGAGAATGTGCAGTCATGCTGAATTTGTAGTTTGCCACTGACGCTGCTCGGACCAGGCATGGGAGAGGGTGATTGGAGGCTAGTGCAGTCCGGGAGTCGGGACAGGCCAAGTTGCCCAAGTCGAAGCTGTCTTCTCGCCAACCATCATCCATCGCCTCGACCGGTCGACAACCAGCTCCTCTCGCCATCCCATCGCCTGACAATTCTTTTTCTTTTTCCCTTCTTCCAGTTGAATTTATTCTATTCTAATTTCACTTTCTGGTCTCAAACACCTTCACGATGTGGATTATAAACTGGTGTAAGTACTTCTTCGGTGTCTGTTCTCATCATCGTCAGCAGCCGCAGCAGCAACTTTTGCTGCAGGGTCACGTTTCAACATTTCCCCTTTTCTCTCCTTCTCTACTAGCCACGTATCTTTTCAATATATATATATGTATATTTTCTTTTATCGGAGAACTGACGTGTCTGGAATGTAGTCTACGACCTCCTGGCCTCCCTGGGCCTGCTCAACAAGCATGCCAAACTCCTCTTCCTCGGTCTGGACAACGCAGGAAAGACGACCTTGCTACACATGCTGAAGGTGAGTGTTGGTTCTCTTTGCGGAAATGATGATGGGAGAGAATTTCTGGTCTTGGTCAAGGTGGCTTGCGACAGGATCGCCGCCGTTGTTGCGGTGAGCGTAGCAGCACGCGACAATCCGCACCGGGGGCCCGAAAGGATCATCATCATCCAACATGAAGATATTGTTAAAGACTGGAGACTGACTTGTCTACCTCGTACAGAATGACCGAGTAGCAATCCTGCAACCTACTGCACATCCGAGTACGCCTCTTCTCATCCCCCTGCTTACGGACCAGCCTTCTGCATGGTCGACAGGCTGGATTCAACACTATTATTCCGATCTGAACGTCTTACTGACAGGAATCGCATCAATACAGCTTCGGAGGAACTGGTGATTGGTAACAACCGGTTTACGACCTTCGACCTCGGTGGTCACCAGCAAGGTAGGCGACATGCTGCATCCTGCGTTCGATGATGCTGATCCGATCTTCTGTTAGCTCGCCGTCTCTGGAAGGACTACTTCCCCGAGGTCAGCGGTATCGTCTTCCTTGTCGACGCCAAGGACCACGAGCGGTTCGCGGAGTCCAAGGCGGAGCTAGACGCCCTCTTGGCCATGGAGGAATTGGCCAAGGTTCCCTTCCTGATTCTGGGCAACAAGATCGACCACCCCGACGCGGTCAGCGAGGACGAGCTCCGGAATCACCTGGGCTTGTGGCAGACGACGGGCAAGGGCAAGGTTCCGCTGGAGGGCATCCGGCCGATTGAGTTGTTTATGTGCAGTGTTGTGATGAGGCAGGGTATGAAATACATTTGAAGATAGTCTGTCTGTACTTGAAACTGACTGACGTTATTGCAGGTTACGGTGAGGGTATCAGATGGCTGTCGCAATACGTCTAAAGTGATCAATCATATGATGATAAATAATGACGAAAAGAGACTGACTGATACTGGTACTATCTTGACAATAACCACAACCACCTTGTTAACAACAACTATATTATGTTTTCCTTCTCTCTCCCCCGCTAGATGTATACCAGAGGTCATTGCTTATATCTATTAACTAGAACACCTCTACCTCTTCCATATTCTCCTCCTCAACCTTCGATCCTCTTAAGAGCCTTGTCTAGTCTTGTCCGTCGTGTCGTGTCGTGTTGATTGATTGATTGCTTAATCCATTTTCATTTCATTTCATTTCGCTGCCCTGTCTGTCGAGTGTCTACCAACTGAATCTACAGTAAAGTAGTAAAGTATTCCTGTTCCTGTTCATGTCCTTGTTCAAAAATTTTGGCTGAACATGTCCCGTGACTCCCGGGACGTACTGGATTCGTTTCTAAAACGAAATCAATTTTCTTTTTCTTTCTCCCCCCCCTCTCTCTCTGTATATGAATTGTGATTTAATTGCTTTGCAAGCTTAGCTAAGGAGGCGGCCAAAAAAAAATCCAATAATGAATATTAATTACCGTTCTTGAAAATGAATGAAAACCACGTTTTTTTTTCCCTATTTATTTCCATGTCCCATTATCCATCCAGATGAGTGCCTGATTGATTGATCGATCGATCGACCGGTCAATTAATTCTCTAGACCTTCTTGTACTTTATCGAACCACCACCACACCAGAGAGAGAGAGAGAGAGAGAGAGCAAGCAAAACGAAAGTCATTTCGTTCGAGCCATACCGTAAAAAAAATAAATAAATAATTGACTAGTACAGGACAACAGGGTGGGATAGCTGGTGAGAAAAGACGAGTTAAAAAAATTAAAAAAAAAAGGGGACAAGGGAGAGAAGCTGGGGGATTGGGGGGGATACTGACAGACAGATGGACATTACTGGGACGGTGAGTATGAGTGAGTGCGTGGGTAGGTATGTATTGTAGGCAGATAAGTAAGTAGGTAGGGTAGGACCAGAGAGAGAAAAAAGCAGCAACAACAAAACAAACAGCAATGGCATGTCTATCTCCCTGTCTGTCTGTCTAGTCTAGTCTAGTCTCCGTGAGAGAAGAAACATGGTCGTCGAAAAAAGAAGGGATGAAAACTTTCGTATAGTTTGTTTTTGTATAGATTTTTCGTTTTTTTTTTTTTTAGGAAGACGGTTGTGGGGGAAGACGACTTGGTATATATAGTCTTGAATCTTGCATGGACGGTAACGGCATAGCAGAATAATACTCTCGCTTCTGTTGTGGTCAAAAATTTTTTGTCTTTTTTTCTCCTCCTGCGTTATACTGACAAGATAAGTAAGTAGTAGAGAGATGAATGAACTAAAAAAAAAAAAAAGAAAACCGGTGTGTGTTCGTTTGTGTGCGCGCGCGTGTTGATTGGATTGAATTAACAGACACATAGGCTATAGCTCGTTCTTGTTTCTTGTTTCTTGTTTCTTGTTCTTGTTTCTTTCCGTCCGTCTTTAAAAAGGTTCGTTCGCCTTCGCCCTCGACTTTGACCTTCGACCTTGTTAACTTAACAGCCCTGGCCCTTTCGCCCTTCCTTCACACAAACTCAAGAAACCTGGAAAATGCTAAACCTTAAAATAAATAAAACAACCCCTACTCTCTGCCCTTGAAATAAAAACAAACACAGGCAGGGAAATACCTCGAACCCCCCGTTCCGGAACACTGATAAAATAAACTCGGCACAGCTCAATGGGAGCGAAGAAGAAGAATAAAAAAGGGAAGAGAAGTTAAAACATGGGTTACGCGACGTGGCAATAAACTAGTTGACTGCGGATGGCCGATGGCGTGCGTGTCGACGGCGCGAAAAAATCTGGCGGAGGCGTCAGGCTGAGGCCTGGCCTTGTCGTAGGGTTCCCGATGTTGGATAACTTTTATCTCCGTCCGAACCTGCTGCACATGGAAAAGCTCGTATGATTTCTTTACTTCTTTTTCTGTTTGCGCGGAGGAGTGATGGGTCTGCCAGTGCTTATGCCCCCGTTGACGTACTTTTGTTTCTTTTCGGCTGGTTTCAAGATCTTCGAATTGAAAAATCCCATGTCAGCAGCTAGAAGAGAAAAGAAAAAAAATAGCGAGAAAGAGAAAGCGGGCTTACCTGGAATGAACAGAGCAAGCTCTCATCAACGCTCATCATTGCTCCGGCGTTGTCGAATTCACCGCAATAGTTCGGCGCACTGAAAAGCGTCACAAGTTGTCGTTTCGAGAAGAACTCGTACCCGTCTTCTACGACTTGGTGTGCACGGCAGATGAGATCCATATCGTGCTTCTGGAGGAAGCGCGATACGACGTCGGGTCCGAATGTAAACGATACTCCGCGATCGTTCTCGCTCCAGCCGGTGATATCTTTGTCGGGATCGGACCAGAGAAGGTCGCAAAGCAGGCCGCAGTCGGGAATCTGTCGTAGTCAGCGGATTAAGCCTTGAGCTTCACGAAGCTCTGAGGAAATTATAGATTATCTTCATTCTCAAACCCTCCTTTCCCAATCCAATGCCCTTCAGGAAGGAAAAAAACCGGACTTACATCAGTAGGTCGCATCACGCGGCGGATCTGCTCCATCGAGTTCAAGTCGGGACTCAAGCCCCCGTGCATCGTAAAGATCTTCTCATCAATAATCGCGGCAATGGGCAGGCAGTTGAAGCAGTCGGTAAACGTCTTCCATAGCTTGATGTTGTACCTCCGCTTGCACTCGTCGTAGAAGCCATAGATACGATTGATCGACGCGCACTCGTGGTTACCACGGAGGATGAAGAAGTTCTCCGGATACTTGATCTTGTAGGCGAGCAACAGGCAGATAGTTTCCAGCGACTGTTTGCCGCGGTCGACATAGTCTCCCAAGAACAAGTAATTTGCCTCTGGAGGGAAGCCGCCGTATTCGAAAAGACGCAACAGATCGTAGTACTGGCCATGAATATCGCCACATATCTGGATGAATCAGTACCTATCCGTCATCACCACCGCGACGATGGAAGAGGTGAGATGGCATACCTTGATCGGCGCTTCCAACTCCAGTAATATCGGTTGCGAGATGAAGATTTCCCTGGCCTTGGTGCACAGATGGCGAATCTCCGACTCCAGCAGCTGGACCTGCTTTCCGGGTCGGCTACCCCTCACTTCCAGCAGTCTATCGATAATAGAGTCCAAATCGACCTCACCCTGGTCAGCCATGACTTGCCGCCGCTCACAAGAAACGGAGTGAAGGGAGGAGTGAAGAAGGATCGGCGGCGGAAGGAGAAGAGGGGGAGAGAAAGAAACGAAAGGCGGAAGAGATGCTTCCGGTAGGCCCTTGGTTGTGTCGCTTTGTCAAAGGCTAATAACAAATGCCGGTGCCTAGAACTGAGAGAAGAAAAGGGGAAAAAAATTCGTTAGCAAAATGAAACCAAATTCTGAGATATCTGTTGATAACAGGAATTTTATTTTTATTGTTGTTTTTCTTTTTTTTTATTTTTTTTCTTGGGTGGGCGTGGGAAGGGGACGCGGTTCTCGACGCGTTTCGTGATGTGAAGGATCTGACGAAGGGATGGGAACTCACCAAGGAGAAAAGAAAAGCTCCCGGTAAGCTGGATGGAGAGCGTTGGACGAATAGGCCAGTCAGGCCCCAAGTACCAAGCTCTGGAAACTGTGTTCCCGATGGGGAGAGAGGATCTGGCGAGGTGGAGAGGGCCTATCTCTAGAATCAAGCTCGATCTGGGTGATGGAAAGGCTTTCCGCGAGCTGGGATGACGCTGGCGACACGACCAAATGGGGAGAAAAAAACGGCGCCGGCGAGTTGGTGAAAAACCCGATGGAAAAGGTCGAAATCACCCGGCAGCGATGACAGACGAGGAGTGTCTTGCGGCTCTTGCGATTTTCTGATGGATGGGAAGTGGGAATGGGGCGATGGCTCAGAAGTTTCGCTCGCTCTCTCGCACACGGGTCGCGGTGGCGGGGGAAGGGGGTTTCTGATTTTGGCTCTTGGGCAACAATCAAGGGCGCCTAAAGGCTGTGGGATCTGGAGGAGACGCGATCGTCAGGAGACGGATGGAGGTGGACAGAGGATGGGCAGACGAGGAGGTGTCAGCGGAGGCAGACAATGAAGCAGCACGAGAAGAAGAGGAGGGGAGGCGGTTTGACTTGACAGGCAGTCCGTCCGTCTGAGTGAATCGAGAGAGAAGAGAGGGCCGGCTCGGGCGGTGTTTAGTTTCGTTGGTCCTCGTCCTTGCTTAGCTCGTTCCCTGCCGGCTGGCTTGCAAGACACGCGCAAGGCGATCCCTGAGGATGATTGTGACGATGATTATTATTATACGACAAGAGCAAATTGCTTTCTTCTTTCTATCTTGCCCTTCGACTGTCTTGTTGCTTACTTGCTTGTTCTGCTCTTCCCTTCCCTCATCCTCGCACACTGCCCAGCCACGGTGCACCCAATACGCGGGCGGATCCACCGCCAAATCCTCGTCGATACAACATTAATTGGCTGACCAGAGTTGGACAAAATGATTCTCGAATACATCATGGCCATGAACGTGCAAATCCCGGCACTGCCTTTTTTCCTTCTTCGGGTCTGTCGAACGATTCAATACACGACCGTGCTCAGTGATCCCTCCCCCAGGTCTCCTTATTGTCATCAGGACTAATAATAATTAAAATTAATCCTGGCTCCAGGCTCGGGTCTAGTCGCATAATTAACTCCCACAAGCTTAGTGACTGCTGATCCATTGTTGTACCAATTTGACCAAATGATCTACCTCGCTGCTCACATGATTAATAATTCCAGAAACAGAAGGACTATTACTCCATGGTCATTCAACTGAAAAGGTGCCACAGCCGTTAATAATAATAGCCCTTGCCAAGACCAATTCTCATTCTCGAACGCGTCGCAGACCTGGCCAGCGCATCAATCGTTTCACCTTTCAAGGTCCGGCCAACTGACCTCCGGATCTCTCAGTATCTCGCCATTACCCACTTCAATTCGTGGGGCTTGCCGCCGGGACCCGGCCTGGACGCGCAACGGTCCAAAATTGGAACACCCAACCAGGCAACTGACTTTCCCCAAGGTTCATGATCAAGGGATCATTGGATCAGTGATGATGCACTACGTGATACGGTTACGGTTCTGCGGTAGTAAGCCCTTGAGATATACGATATTGTATCAGACAGAACTACAGTCTTCATTGGCAAAAGCAATCAATACAGGTTTAATTCACGGGCCGCACTTCATATCTTCATGCAATAAGATCCGCGATCACCATGAATCTTGGGTTTATAGACGCAAGACAAAAAATATATCGGAAACGGCCATACGTAAGACATAACAGGGTACAGGTACGAGGAATCTTCGCAAGAGACAACCGAGAGAGGAGCGTAATCAGAACTCGTGGCGAAGAACAAAAAGAAATTCATACCAATCCTGTAGACGCCCAAATGCCTGCCGCCCATAATAATACAAGCGGTCTAAAGAGAAAGGAAAAACCACCGGAAATGTTTTTTTTTTGGACGATACCTTCCCTAAGAGAAGTGTAGACCCGGCTTGGAATGGCAAGAAAACGAACAAAAATCATCAAAACATAACCGCCCAGAATGTCATATCAAAGCCCGTATAACACCATGACATGCACAAAAATATACAATCAAGAAGGGGTATAGTATTTTTTTCTGGCGAAGCAGTGGGCCTCGACCAGTCGGAAAGAAGCCAGATATCGGCGGAGGAAAAAAAAAAGTAAACTACCCAGATGTAGGGATTTGTGGGGGAACGACCCAGCTGAACGAAGAGAGGAGAATGCCGTCGTTCGGCATCTCGAGGGAAGGGATTCGGCAAACAAGAAAGTAAAAGGAAGGCGGACCTGATCGTTCATTTCTCAGCCCAAGGTCCGACCACCGCTGACCATGATCTGGCTCGGAGTCGCGTGTGTGACGGAATCGGGTCGAATAGTGGGAGAATCAAATCCAGATCCAGTGTGCGGGACTGCCATGCTCTGTTGCTTGGGCTGCCAGGCGTCATCTCCCAAAACGCTGAGCCAGCCGCTGCCCACATCTTGCTTCAGAGCTTCCAGTCTCTGCCGATATACTTGTCCGTCAACATTCCAGTCAAGATCTTGGATCGCAGGTAGAAGTTGGCGGTTTTTGTCCGTCTCGACGGGACACGGAGCTTGCCTTTTGACAGGCTCTGGGGTCGCTATCGGAGGTACTGTCCTGGGGGACATGTTCTCCTCGGCAAACGGATCAGTCGGACCAGGGGCTGGGGTCAGGGTGTGCTTGGTCGCCTCGACACGGGTGGCATTATCCCCAACGGCAGAATCCTCTCCGGAGCGAGCGACGATTCGCCGTCGAAGAACCTTTTTTCGACGACTGGTAGGTTCCACCGCGTGATTGTTTTGGACAGGCTCGGGAGCCAGGCTCTCGGAGACTCGTGTTTCTGGGTCGTTGGGAGGGGGGCCCTGACGCACCGGTCCTGGAGCTCGACTCACCGTCTGCGCAGGCTCAGGATCGATCGGTCGCACCACGGGAGTGCCCTCCGGTTCGGCAGCCCGATCGACTAGCTGCTTCCTTTCACTGTACCCCGGACCAGAGGCGTCGATAATGATATCTTCGGCGTAGCCGGGGGTGCGGCGAAAGAGGTTGAAGATGGTCACGCGGTACCCGGAGTGCGTCTTCGTGAACGGATTGCCCGACACCCAGATCTCCCGTATCTCAGGAAGACTGGTAAGTCGAGCAATCTCGGTGGGATCGGTCAGATCGTTGTCCCGAAGATCCAGACGCTCCAACGAGAGCAGACGTTCGATGCCTGCGAGGGACGAAAGACGGTTTCCACGAAGATTCAACGCGGTAATCGCGGGTAACGGGTTCTTGGACAGGGAACGCAGTGACTCGATCATGCAGTTGGACAAGTTCAACGCCCGCAGGGACATCAGAGATGCTAGGCTGTCGGGAACCTCGGCGAAGAGATTGGAGGATAGGTCCAAAGAGTGCAAAGTATTGGCCACCGGAGCAAGACTAGTTGCGGGGATAGTAGTCAGGGAGTTATCAGCCAGACCGAGATGGCGGAGGAACCGCCATTTCGTCGGGGGCAGCATGCCAGCCAAGAGATTGGAGGAACTTCGATTGCCATATATTGTGGACGCTTCACTCGAGTTCGAGCTCCCGGAGCTGGACCGCTTGATTTTAACGGAATGAGCACGAGAATGGCGATAGCCGGTCTGCTTCGCAGTTTGCGGACGGGTTGGGGAATAACTTCCACTGCGTCGATGGCCTTGTTCACCCTCTGACGCCCCTCGGACCATAGGCGCCGCCTTGGGACTCGTACTGGTCCCAAGGCCCGAATCTGCGGTGGGGGAGCCGGGTGCCGAGTTCGACTTGCCCGTGTCGGATTTGTAGTCAGGTTGCGGGTGGGTTGCGCTACTCCATCCCAGGACCGGGGCTGAGGAGCGACGCCTCCGTCTATCAATATCATCGAGGACGATCCTGGTCAGCAGGTCCGCCGGGTCGTCGATATTGGCTCTCTTCAGAGTCAATGTGCGCAGCTGTTCTGATAGACGGTCCCATCCATAGAACGAGCGGAAGTCTATATCAATGATCTCCAAGGCAGTCACGTTCTTGAAACAATGGAGCGGCACGGCGGTATCCAACGGGAATTCCTCATATCCACGAATCAGGCGAGCTCGGTGGTCCGGGGCTAAGCGGAGACAGGGGATTTTAGTGAAGGCAGAATACAGGTACTTCAGATCGGCCTCGAGAGCAGCCTTGGCCTTCTCGGACTTGGAGGCGTCTTTGGAGCCCAGACCAAAGGAGGACCACAGAGCGCTTATGCCCGATATGACACTACGCACGCTTGATACAGAATGGATGGAGTCCCGGTCGCCGCGGGAGCGGCGGGGCTGGTTCAGAAAAGAGACATAGGCGGACGAAGTCTCGGTGTGGATGTTCTCCAATCGGACGCTCATGGGTCCCACAGGGATAGAGAGCTCTTCAAAGCGGGAGAGCAAGTAGAATAGATGATGGGGGGTCAGGGTGAGTTTTGCGGACTTCACACCATGAGAGGTAAACTTCAGGGCCCCCAATGATAGTGCTGCGGCCAGGGTCGAGGACGTGGAGGATGTTGATCCCGTCGAGGGAGCAGATTGGCGTCTCTGCAGGGCATTCGCCAACGCCTTCTCGTGAGTTCGTATAAAACTGGCGAGATTCTATTCCATGAGAATAAAAGGCAGATATCAGCATGTTGACCCCCCAAACGGACTTCCACCCCGGGGAGGTACAGACCTTGATGAAGAGCTGGCCATCTTCAGAGTTGAGTTTCTCCATCATGAGGTTCTTTCTGCCTAACGTAGCAGGGTCGAGGCAGGAGACAGCGCTGAAGATGGGCGCTCAGGGAACACTCGAAAGACCGGCGAGGACAGCCGTCGACATCTTTGCCGAACCAGGCGAATCGAGCTGTAGAAAGGAGCAAACAGAGTCAGCAAACGAACTATTTGTCTCTCTTACATCCCCAAAAGAGTCAAAACGTAGTCACAGCAGATGCGCAGGGTGACAGGGTGCAGAGGGAAAAGGATCAGTGAGACAATACCTGGGTGATTTATACTGACAGCGTGCTCCGAGAGGTTCACGAGATCTTGGACCTCTGACCTCAGCAGGAAGCATCCACTGAGACAAAATGACTGCAATGAAGGTGAGTAAAAGGCAAAATGACTGCCTTTGATGTCTTGGATGACTCTTTGGTTCTTTTCGTCTTGTCTTTTGCTCGTGCTTGTGCTTGTTCTTGTTCCCCAGCCCAGGCAGCGGCCCACTGAAAGGGAGTCCGTTGCAGGGAGAACTGGAAACGGAGAGAGAGATAATTACAAAGAATCTATTCCGTATATGACTGAGATCCAGGGGTGAGAAGAAAAGGATTGTGACGACTGGCGTTCACTAGACACCTCCTGCAGCAGGGAGCGGACAAAACGAGAAGGCTGCAGGAGAAAGCACGACGTCGAACAAAGCGATTGTTATTATTTTTTGGTCCCCCTCCTCGAGAGGGCCGGGTAGACCCTTGCCAGAGAGAGCAATAACGAGAGCCGCTAAACTCTAGCAGGCCGATGGAGGGGCCGCCTGGCTGCTCGGGCGCCTCTGTGACTGCTAAATAAGCAACGCTAACGCCGTCCTTAGCCCCCTCCTGCTCCATACACTGCAGTGATTGCCCCTCAGTCCTCCCCTATGAGTTAAGCGACAGCTCTCTGATCACCCAGAGGCCAGCACTGCCGGCTGGTTGGTGGTCCGCTGTGTCATATCAAGCGCCCTCACTGCAACTACCGCTAGCTCCGTGATCCATCGCACTACGGAGGAAGGAGTAGGGAGTCGCGGCCACTGTGAACTCTTTCCGGAGCCAGGATATGACTCGGAAAGCGAAACTGCGCCGACCCGACACTGAAGCTAAATTCCCCTTCTCCCTCGCTTGCGATTTGGTATTATTCTTATTACCTACGGAGTTTTAATTTAACTGTAGCGGACCAGATCTTGCGAAACGCTTCTCGGTGGACGGCCCGATGTGCTGTGCGGCCGGTGATAGAGGCCTGAACGCTAGGGATTAATTAGGGCCATTACCATCATCGTCATGCCGCAGGAGTGGACGGCGTGCCGGCCTGGAGGAAGCAATCCCATGCCATCCATGGTTCTTGGCCCGCGCGTCCCCCCGCCTAAATTAGTCCCAATATCAACGCCCGCTCCCTCGCGCTGCTGGCGAGCGGACGAATCACAACCACGGCTGGCGGTATTGTGCATGCCACTTTCAGTCATTCAGCAGCATCAGAATCCGCCTCCCAGTCTCGAACAGCGCCCTCCTCAGCAGGACCGGTCTCATGGCCTGCTCTTCCGCTCCCATTCGCCTTGCATATCATCTCTGTCTGTGGCAAACACCGCCCACTCCGTACATTCTTTCCTTGGGACGGAGCCACCCGGCGTGTTGGTATCAAGTGACCCTCCTATCACCCTCACCCTCGCCTTCAATCTTGTATGGGTGTGCTCAGCTGGCGAGAAAAAGATATCTTAGCTGATCAGCCAGCCCGCACGTTTCTTTCTTTCTTTTTCTTTCATTTTCTCTATACTCTTGGTGTTTCACACCGCATTCCAGTATCTTCGAGTCATGCCTCCCTTTTAACGACATGGCTGCACTGTTTCCTCCGTACTTTCCGCCTATCCTGCCTTTGGATACCACCCGCGAAGTGAATCACTGACGACGCCAGTGGCAATGCAGTACTTCATAACATTCCACCGGTGACGATGACAACGTCTGTATCAAATCGCGATTGTGTTGCCATATCCATGATGGAAAGCGCTAGTTTTCGGCAACCACACGCGTGGGATTAAGCCATTCGGTCGGGAGTTGCGGTGATTGCGCATCCACTGGCAAGTCCTACGGAGTCCTGGGCAGGCTTATCAAACCCTCCGCTTGGCCTGGGGTCTGCATGTGTTTGACAGCATGCTGGAGAAGGTCACCAAGTTGACACCAACTCCCTTGAACGGTTGAAATCATTCCGATGCACGATCTACGAAAACTTAAATCGTGGAGCCTACGCAAAATTCTCCAATCACAGTAACCTTCCTAGGTAATGAACAAGGACCTAATCTAGGTAGTTGCCTTAGAAGGAGTAGGTACCTTGTCCCCGCTGCGAGGGACATGCGCATACATGCAGACTGCATACAGATCTTGTGGACTCCGAAGTTGGTGGCGTCGTTGGTCCGAATCGTCTCTTCGAGCGGGACTAGTTCATAACTGCAGCTCAACCGGGATATTATTAAAACTCGGAGAAGCGGTGTAGCCCTTTCTCTGGGAAGGAAGGAGGGGCAGACAGCGACTTTTTTTTTTTGTCTTTGCTTCGATTTATCCGTGGTCTAAGACAACATTCTCGGAATGATTGGGTTTATCAAGGTGCTCACAACACGGGCATGGCACACCCACTGTTGTCGTGCTGTGCACATGACGGTCTTTCTAACCGGATCTCTTCATTGATCACCATGCTGGTGCCATCCATGGCGGGACTCATAGCCAATCAATCTTCAACGGTCCCCCCTCGAAACCGGTGGGGCTCGGAGATCTTACAAGACGGTCTAAGAACTGCAACCTAAGTTGACAGACTGGGGATAACAATAATAATTGGAATAGAGAGGACGACAACATCAACTTTGGGGACTAGGACCGGCAGCATATGGTGCTTGCATACTTCATTAGTCTGTCGCACTTAACCCGTTTTGTGAGACGTGAGACGACAGCACGGAGCACGGAGGAAAACATCCCGAGGATGTGTGATGATCGGCGATCGACTAAGAATAAGATGGACTGAATGAATGATTTGCATACAAGGCATTCACTGAATCCCGTCCATAATTCTTCTGGGGTATGTTTATGATTTTATCAGAACAGAAGACTGCCATTGATCCCAGAGATCCATGGAACCGAAATACGAACAGAGTGGTCATGGCCCGCCGCAGCAGTGAATGTTCCATCGCTCCTTCCGTTCATAGAATCTCACCTGGCGTTGTCACGACCCACCACCTCGAGTCGTGTAAAGGCTTCACTCGTGTATGGAGGAAAGGCTTCGAGATCCAGACGTCATGTCACAAATTAGGAAGGACAATACAGCCAAAGAAAAGCGAGACCGTCTCTCCTTGCATCTTTCTAGGAGATTTTTCCCTCCTTCTAGCGTATGCACTGATGGCAGTCTGTCAACTACAGATAGACAGCTGCAGATATCCAATGCCGATAATGATATCAGCGAGACTCATGTACGGAGGTGTGGACCAAAAGAAACGACGCACGCTAAAATTAGCTTGTAATTATGGTTGTTTTGAGGTTGAAATATGGGATATTATGTAATGTTATACACTAACCAATATAGGAATAGCTGTACTTTACTATACATATTATGATTGGGTAATATAGATGCTACCAATTATATGCTGGATCTTTATGTGACTAGTAACATGCCAGCCAATAAAAGGTACATAAAAATACACTAGTACTAACATCATAACAGGACCAATTCCATTTAAAATATACACTAATCCGTATTAATTTTAGCGCACGTTGTTTCTTTTGGTCCACACCTCCGTACGGACGAATTGGATAATGGAGATGTGCATTGACAACATACCAAGTCAGCACCGCTCGTTATTGGTACACTAAACTGCTGCCATCGTGGTGGTGGTGTTCTGATTCATTGGTGGCAGCACCAAGGCGATGATTGGAGAAGGTCTTGTTGGTGCGTGCACTGTCTTAGCCCTTACTGCGGGATAGTGATACTTGGCAAAACCGGACGTATTCCGTACTTGTACTACGGAGTACTAGCGTGCCTACTCATAGACTTCTCTTATGTTGAGTCGCTTGAATCGTCTCTTTGGACGTGTTTTGGAAGCATTTTGATTTTCTAAATGCAAATGCATGCATGTACACACCCATCCATCCAGTCCTCGGAGGCGTTGGAAGCGAAGTCCGCAGGAGAGCTGCCTCTCTTTCTCCGGTCCGCTAATATCGCTTCAGCACCCTCCAACAGGTACTTGGGTCGCACCGGAAATTCAAGGTTCTGACGTCTATGGCGCTGACCATTACTTTTCCCTCGGCGAATGGCAATATAATGGATTTCCTGATCTAGAAGCATGTGCATCACTGCCGATGCCTCTACAGATGTTGTCCTTTCTCTAATCATCTCGGAGAAGCTTCGGGAGTCCGATTCGGATCGATGACTTCTTGGCGGGCGGGGTCACGGGCCACCGGTCACGACTCACGGGCCACCACGTCGGACTCGGCTCACCAGCCACAAATCTTGAAGCACGGGATCTGTGGCTGGTGAAAATGGCCCCGCAAACGGTGGCTGAGACAGCGGCGTCTGATTCTGACGTCGTTCGTTTTACTTGGCGGACCCCAACCGGCGTCATTGCCGCCCCAAAGCATGTGACCGCTGGGGCCCCGGTTCACGCATCACTAGTCAAGACTCAACCCATCATGAGTCAACTCACGTTGGTGCCGTTACATAATAACTTCAGCATGACTTCTCGAACCCAACAATGAGCTCCGGCGATGATAAGTCGACATCCTCTCCCTCCGACGAGCTCTACGATCCCTCCAAGCTCCCCGACTATGACACCGAGTTTATCAGCCCGGATGACCTCCGCCGTTTCGAACAGGCTCTGAATGCTCCTGAAGCGGAGCCTCTCGTTGCCATTAACGATTGGCGCCCCATTCGCCAACGGGTCCGGAAACGAAAGGCTCCAAGAAGGACCAAGGATGAGACGAGGGAAGGCGTCCTCTATACGGTCCTCAAATACCCCTTTCTCGTGATCGTTTTTGGCTGGATCGCCGTGCTCAGCGTCGCTTACGTACTTACGCGCCTATATATATACCTCTACGAGCACTTTGTGACATGGACAGGCCAGCGGGAGAGATTGCGACGAGCATTGCACGCAACCGATAACTATGCCGACTGGCTGAAGGCCGCCAGAGCACTGGACGAATATCTCGGCACCGAGCAATGGAAGGAAAAGGATGAATACGCATATTACGACTACCTGACGGTGAATAAAGTCAAGGAACAGCTCAGGAAGCTGAGGAAAAATGCGGAGAAGGAAGCTCAAGATGGCCGGACTGGCGATTCCCCTTCCATGGAAGAGCTCCGTTCGTTGTTGGAGGCCTGTGTCAAAAACAACTTTGCCGGAGTGGAGAATCCGCGGCTCTATAGCGAAACGTACTCGGGGACCAAACATCTGGTGCAGGAGTATATCGACGAGGTGCATGCCTCTCTACAGCTGGTCTTGGACAACAGGCATCTGTCGAAAGAGGTCAAGTACCGTCACTTCAGACACCTGGACACCAACCTGGGCCGTACGGCTCTTTGTCTATCCGGGGGAGCTACATTAGCCTACTATCACTTCGGAGTCGTGAAGGCGCTTCTGGACAACGGAGTGCTCCCAGAGATTATCACGGGCACGTCAGGGGGAGCTTTGGTCGCCGCGCTGGTTGCGACAAGGACCGATGACGAGTTGAAACAGCTCCTCGTCCCCGCTCTGGCTTACAAGATCAACGCCTGCCATGAGGGCTTCACTACCTGGATACAGCGCTGGTGGCGGACAGGAGCGCGGTTTGACACCATGGACTGGGCTCAACAGTGCAGCTGGTTCACCAGGGGCTCCACCACCTTCCGTGAAGCGTTCGAACGCACGGGGCGGATCCTCAATGTTTCCTGCGTGCCTTCCGATCCCTATTCCCCGACGATTCTTGCGAATTACTTGACGTCTCCTGATTGCGTGATCTGGAGTGCTGTTATCGCTTCTGCTGCTGTCCCGGGCATCTTGAATCCAGTGGTGCTGATGAAAAAGAATCGCGATGGCACCTTGGCGCCATACTCCTTCGGGCACAAGTGGAAGGATGGCAGTCTACGAACCGACATCCCTGTGAAGGCGTTGAATTCGCATTTCAACGTCAACTTCACCATTGTCTCTCAGGTGGGGTGAAAGTTTAATGCACCAGATGTTTTTCATCCTATATACTGACCTTCAATAGGTGAATCCTCATATCAATCTTTTTTTCTTCAGCTCTCGAGGAACAGTGGGCCGGCCGGTGACGCACCGTAAGGGCCGGGGATGGCGCGGTGGATTCCTTGGGTCGGCGGTGGAACAGTATATCAAGCTTGATTTAAACAAGTGGCTTCGAGTGCTCCGGCATCTGGAACTGCTGCCGCGGCCTCTGGGCCAGGACTGGAGTCAGGTCTGGCTGCAGCATTTCAGCGGCACGATCACGATCTGGCCGAAGTGTATTCCGTCGGATTTTTGGAATATTCTTTCGGATCCCAGCCCACAGCGATTAGCACGGATGATTCATGTGGGCCAGCAAAGCACGTTTCCCAAGGTCCAGTTTATCCGGAACAGGATGAAGATCGAGGGTTGCATCATGGAGGGCCTGCTTCGAAATTCGGCGACTGGCGGTCGAGAGCCGTCCCCGGTGCTGTCGCGACGCGTGGATGTCGGTGACGAAGAACGACTCGACGAAATCCCAGACGAGAGTCCACCGGAACGCCGGTCCTCATCTGGTGACGAGTCCGGGGATGAGTCCAGATCCCGCCATCTCGACGTGCGGGACGGTTCTGCTACGAGACGTCATCAGAGACGGGGCAGCGTCATCGAAGAGATGAGACGGCAGTCGGCTGTTTTCTTCGACGACTCGGACGCGTACGGAGAAGAGGCTAATAACTACTCGAGTGACGAGGGGAGCCTCATCGCCGGTGAGAATAGCGGAGGGTGTTCATCACTAGGTAGATGACTGCCCATTCTGTTCCTTTTTTCCTTGTTTGACTATACGAAACTCCCGAAAACATTCACATTCGCATTCACATTCATACATTTTTGATACTATACGATACGATAAGAGTTTGATACCCTTCTTTCGCAAAAAAAGAAGCTTTGGTAGCCCACTGGATTATTTCCCTCTCTAATAGTCTGTCGGTGTTCTGGAAAGGTTGTGCCAGTCATTCTTCTATAAGAAACAATTGTTATTCATGCTGTACCTATTATAGACATATATTCATAGGGCTTTTTCTTTTCTTTTTGTTTTTCTGCGAGTGGCGCTCTTATGTCGAATACAATGTACAATACAGTACATTAGGAATTCTTATATAACATTGGCCTCTCTGCAACACATATCAGCGCCCAGGAGTTCGGGTCTTAGTCAAAAAAATATAGGTCGTCATTTTCAGCACCTACGAGTCTGTAGGCTACAGTAAGTAGGTGGTAGTGATCTTTCCCATGAACCAAGCGAGTAATAATACCCGAAACAAAGGAAAGGAGATGGAAAGCTGATCGGCCACATCGATTTTTTTTGGGCTTAAAATCAGCCTGTTTTTTTTAACCTCTCATCTTCCTGATCTTTTTTTTTCCCCTAATTATTACTGTTTTTCTTCATGCCATATATGCTAGGAGTCTTTCAAAAGGTCTAGTCAAATCAAAATTCAATCGTTTTATTTATTTTATTGTCCTTCGTCGACGAAATTAGGTAGGTGGGTATGTAATGTATGTACATACATACTGAGATAGATCGTCTTCGTCTTCATTGTCTGCGTCGATAATTATATAGGTGCCCCCTCTCTCTTATCGGCACTATCCGACCTATAAATAATATAAATAAGCTTTTCTCGCTTCTTTCATTATTTGCGGGGAATTCGGGATGACTCCCGAAAAGGGTATGTGGTCTCGTGCCTGCTGGACTTCGCTTTACGATAGTAAAAAGTAAAATACTATGCATACAATAAATACAGCTAGGTAGAAGGATGGACAGAGTGGATTGTTCAAGGACGTAATTTTTTTTCAACTACACTGCCGTGGTATTTAATAATATAAGGTTTTGTTGCTGCTGCTGGTACTGTTACACTGTGTCCGGATTCTTTGGAACAAGAACAAACCACTTGTACATACAGTACTGTGTACAGTACGATTAATGATCTTGTAGGTACAGTACAAGGGTTGGCTGAATCAGATCACGAGATACTTCTCGGTCACCTCCCTCGCCGCAGCAAGATCCCCGCTCAGCGCATAGATATTCTGCAGCGCCACGGCCGCTTCACTCGAGAAATTCTCCACAAATCCTGCTGGCTCCCCCGCGGCCTGGCGACGCTCGGCCTCGGCGCGGATCTGCTCTCCGATCGCCAGCGCGCGCTGGTACCCTTCCACTGCGAGATGCGTCAGGCCCAACGAGTGCCACACGCGCGCGAAATTGAACTCCATCTCCTGCCGCTCTGGCAACAGAGATCCGGCCTTCTCCCGCACGCGACGGTACTCGTTCATGAATGAGAGGCCCTGGATGATCATGTAATGCCGGTTGTCGGATTGGCGTTTGAGTGAGTGGTGGATATAGCAGAGCGCGATGGACAGCAATACCGCTGGGTTCCGGTCGTCGAGTGTGTAGGCGCGGAAGAAGTAGTTCAGTGCGGGATAGAAGCTGTTACCTGAATACAGGATGTGGCCGTACAGAACGAGCAAAGCTGTGTCCATCTCTTCGGCTGGGATGGCTTCCCCGAGCTCGTCACGGGTCGACAGGGAGGCGCGCTCTTGGTATATCGATTCGCGCACATGTGCCCTGGGCCTCGGACGAGACGCATCCTCAGGGAGCGTGTAATCCATAGCTTTGATCTGACGGAGCATAAACTTCATACTTGGAGAGGAATGAAACATCGACTTGTGCGGATCACCACACAGCCGGCTCAGCATGGCAAACAGTCTGTAAGCGTCCGTGACGAATTGGTACTCTTTGATGAACCATCGCGCTTCGGCGACCAACGTCTCCTCATCTTGCAGTCGAAGAGCACATGCTGCGCTAGCCGTCAGCGGACTACTGTCATATAAACTTAAGAAAGATTGTACCTACTGAACCAGCAGACGTGTATCAGACGGAGCTTGGGCTTGGAATGATACCACACGCTAGCATCCGCAGCCGCAGCCAGGACATCGTATGCCTCCTCAGCTTCGCCTTGTCCGGCAACGACAAAGGCATACTCGAGAAAGATATCCAGCCATTCGTCGAATGGAATGCCATGGTAGTCATTGGGGATCGCTGTCTGCAGAGGCTCAGAAAGTTTCCCTGGAACTCTGGTCAATAAATGCCCACACAGCAGCAACTGCTGGCTGCACTTACCAAGAGACTCTTGAAGACGGCCAGCCATCTCCTGCATCTCGTCCATCAGGGTCTTGTTTCGGTGTTTGCCCGCTTTCCGTTGCGCTTCTCTGGAATAGCCAAGGAAGACCATATTTCTCTGCAGGGGATAGAAGACCCGGTTAGAGCGGAAATCACGCAACAATGCATCTGCGATGTCCAGCCAATCTTCGGTAGCCTCCGCGTTTCCTTCTCTCATTGCCGGTCGCAATTCCATCATCTTGGAGTATAGATATCGAATCTGCTCACTACGATCTGCCTCAATTTCCTCTTGCGCAACGCGGTTTCGGGCTGTGGCAGCCGTCGTGAGCGCCGCAACAGCTGTGTCGGATGGAGGCTTGGGCGCAATACTCCTGAATGCCCCTGCACCACCGCGGAATTCCCTTGCCAACTGCTCGATCCGGGTGTCTTTCCTCCGTCGGCGACGGCTAGTCTCCTCCCGGCCCAGCAGGACCGCTTGGTTGACGTATTTCAATGCCTCCTCGTGCATTTTGTTTTCCTCATACAACTTCGCCAGTCTCACTCTCACTTCCAGGTTCGTAGGGTCATGCTCTGCCACAGTCAGGTAGCATGACTCTGCCTCTTCGGCTTTCCCACAAAACATGGCGCATTCGCCCATTGCCATGAAGAAGCTCACATCCGCATATTCATCCGTGACCTGTAGCGGCGTATAATACCGGAGAGCATCTTCAAACAATCCTGCCCCCTTGAGTGCGTCTGCCGCCTCTCGGAAAAGATCGCCATAATCATAGACTTTGGCACCCGGGGATGAGTCTTCAGGGTTGAGCCACTCAAAATGACTCTGCAAAAGCTCAGTTAAACCGAGATTCCACACAACTGGACGATAAGGCAACTTACCAAGGCTTCACTGTTATATCGATCCCCAATCTTCAATCGAAAGACACCAAGCTTGACCCGCAGTTCCAGTGGAAGACCCAGACCATACGACTCTCGAGGGTAGATTCCTGGCTCGAAACCGTCGGTCTTGATACGGCGAGGGTGGTCGTCTGCGTCCCATTCTCGATCATCCTCCTCGATCTCGTCCCACAAGTGGTCGTCTTTGCGGCCCAGGAGCCATCTGGATAGGGACTTGAGGACCTGTAAACCTTCATGGTATCGCTGCGCGTAGCCGAAGAGCTCGACGCAGATGTTGACGTCGGACCATGAAAACTCGATCTCGTCCTCTGGATCGAGAGACGTATAGTATTCGACGCTATTCATGTAATGATCAATAGCCTTCTGGACGTCATTCAGGTCGATATACGTCTCAGCCAGGTGCCGGAGAGCCCTGGTGTTGTGGGGAAGCTCTTTCAGAATTCTTTCATATTCCGTGGCCGCTCTGCCATTGTACCCGAGTTCGCGGTAGATGGCTGCTCTCTGAAAACGAGCGTTGTAATTCTTCGGATCAATCTCAATGACCCGGCTGTAGCAATAGATCACGTCGTTCAGTGCTGCTTGCCGATCTTCACCGGCCCTTTCTAAGATCAGCTTGGCCACCTTGGCCCATACGGTGGGATCCTTGGGTCGAGTGTGAGCTCCACTGAAGAGAGCGGTCAACGCCTTGTCCTTCTCTCCCCGGGCCAGGAAGATCTCCGACAGCAACGAGTGGGCAGCAAACATCTCGGGGTTGACTTGGATGGCCCGCTTCACCAGATCGATGGCCCGATCATAGTCTCCATCAATGAAGGCGGAGGTGGCCTCCGAATGGAGCATCTTGAATTCCGGACTGGGTTCCAGTGGCTTTCGTGGTCCTCTTTTGATCCCCTTGCCACCTCGGGCACCGTATCGTCCAGAGAAAGGTCCATGGCCTCTGCGTCGGCGGCGCCGCCTTCCAAAGGAGGCATCATCGTCATCGTCCACAGCTTCATCGAATGCGTCTGACATTTCCTCATCGCTGGTGTTCCGGTTAGTTGCTGATTCGAGCAGCAAGGATTTGCCATCACTGACGTGGAGCTCTCATCTTCTTCCGACTCCTCAAACTCGGATTCGCCCGACAAGTCATTGAAGTCAAAACTTTCGTCCAAGGGCGGTCTGCCAGTTACGGGAGACCTTGCATCGGCCTCGTCGGTTGCATCGTTCGGTGTTTCGTGGTCTGGCGGACCGGAATCGGTTCCGAAGAAGGGACCTGTTGTATACAGTCGAGGATCGATCACTGAGCTTAAAGGAGGCTGACTGGCACTGGATGGTGTTCCCTGCCATGGATACTGAACGGCCTCATCGATTTCAGGATACATGAAGTGCTGGGGAGAGTCTGTTCCATCCATGGTGATGGTGCCCAATGGTGGGATTCTCACATGGAACTATCCTCCAGGGTATCTTAAAACTCTGAGAGCGTCTGGGCATGCACAATCCATGAAAACGATCAAGTAAGAACCTGATTTGGCAAGACTGCTAATTCGAGTTTTGCGCACGCGTCAAGTGAACAACTGATAATCAAGTTAGAAACACACACACACGCACACACAATAAAGACGACACAATAGAGAAGACAATAGAACAAAGAATGGAGGTGCCATATAATAATGACAGGGTGGTACATTCACTGTGTAGTACAGTGACAGGGCTAAGGCAAGCTGCGGGAGATGACAGGAGGTTCCACGACTGGTTATTCATAGCAACATCCCCCACTCGAGGTGCAGATTCGATCGATCGGTGGAGGGGAGCGCGGAAAGGGCTGCTAATTAAGCAGTCAAACTAGCAATCAAACCGCATACGTCGGGGGTTCGTGCAGGATTAGACGCTAGGTAATTACTCACAGTCACTGTGCCAGCAAAAGCCAAGGGGCCATCATCAGTAGTCAGGAGAAAGCGTCCGTTGGAAGGGACTGAGCTGAGGAGGGAATATTAATAGTAATATTATTACTTGGTAGTTCTTAATATTGCTGTCTGGCTGAGGCTGAGGCGGACCCGAGCGAGTGAATTGGAATAGTCAATTTTCTGCGGTTCTGGCCCAGACCCGGACTTCGCTTCCACTTCCTCTTCCTCCTCTCTGCTCGCCTTTCACTCTCACCCTGCTCTGTCCGTCCCAACCGGATCCTTCTTACTTGCTTGTTTCCTCTATTTATTTCTTCTTCCCATCTTCCTCTCCCATCTCCTCCCATTTCTCGTCTGTTGCTGTTGTCTCTTTTCTTTTTCTTTCCTTTTCTCGCTCTCTCTTTGGCCTTCCCAGGACTGCTGCTCTGCTGTGTTTGACACACACTGCCAGCCCTGGCATCCTCTCGTTCCTGATCAGCACTCTTACCGACCTCCTCGAGCCTCGTCCGTCGTCTCTCGTCCCGTCGTGCATCCTTTTCATGCCTTCCGGCTCGATAACAGCCTGTGCAGTCGAATAATCTAGTGCAGCCACTGGACTGGTCTGTGCCTTAATATTTGTCATCGCCTAGAGCGTTGCTGTCGGGTTGCAGAGGTTGTCGTCTCTTTCTCTTTGGGAGAAGAAAAAAAAAAGGGAAAATAGAGGACCTCTACCAGAGAGTATCCGAGTTTTTACCCTCAGTTTCTCCAATTCAGCAGGCGCTGCAGGAGCTTTGCAGTCATAATATTGCACCCCTATCGATCCATTCATCCAAACGTCGTTTGATCTGAACGTCTACGTTTCACCATGGCCAGCCATATCATTGGAAACCGCAACAGCACCCCGGAGGCTTCCAAGTCTTCCCTGCGGCCGCCCTCGTCTTCCCGAAACCTGGGCAGTTCCCACCAGCTGCGAGCGTCCGCGGACATGTCTGGCTTTCCTTCTCCTCTCTCCACGCGTAATATCCGCCCTTCATCCGAAGTCTTCTTTAACCAGCAATCCCAGGGTCAGGGCAACATGGATGATGCGCTCGATCGTGCCGCTCAGCAGTGGATCGCCGACATCGATCAATACGAGACCACGCTGGAAGAAATGGCCGCTGCCACCCTCGATCAAGACTTCAAGGACGAACTCAGCGCGATCGAGCAATGGTTCCGCGTCTTGAGTGAAGCGGAGAGGACTGCGGCTCTGTACGCTCTCCTTCAGCAGACGACTCAAGTCCAGATCCGTTTCTTCATCCAAGTTTTGCAGCAGATGGCCAAGAACCACCCCATGTCGGGAGTGTTGTCCCCTGCCAACTTCGGGGAGAAAGGTAAAGATCTAATCTGACTTGCATTATGGCCTTCTATGATACTAACGTTATTAGACCCCATGTCCAACCGCCTCAGCGATGCGATGTCCAAATTGAACATCGACAGCTCGCGTAACTCCCTTGGCCGTCCCCCGCCATCTCCTGGTGCGAAGCGGAATTCAGGCCTTGATTCGTCCACCATTAATGCCATGTTCCCGGACGCAGCTGCAGCGATCGCCAAGAAGAAAGCCGAATTTAGCCAGCAGACCGGGAACGCCTCTACCTCGAGCGCCTTTGGCGATCGTTCATCGCTCGTTGCCCCTACTATTTCAGCTCCAGACAGCAACAATGACAGCTTGAGTCAGCCACCTTCATCACCATGGGCTCAGCGCACCCCGGACCCTCAGCCCCCGATCGCTCGTCCTAAATCCTCCTCTGGGCAGCCGCAGCAGCAGCCGATGGGCCAGTTCAGTCAGCCTTCTGCGTCTTCCGGACTTCGCTCCCCACGGCCTGGCCAAGTGTCGGGATCTTCGAATGTGCAAAACACGACCATCACCGCCCCCGAGATCTCTCATCACGATGCTCCGCTCCTGTCCCCGTACAATGTGGGAAATGCTAGTTGGGCTTCGCTGGCGAACACACCAATGACGGCAACGTTCAACACGCAGCAGCAGACTGCGGCTTCTCAGGCAGATATGGTGGCCAATGCCACAGCCATGAAGTTGGCGGCGTTGTCGACGGTGAATAACCGCATTGCGCTGGATGACGCTCGCAAGTACCGCCGGGCTCGATCCAATGATGGACACGGGAAGAACTCGAATGCCGGACATATCTCGCCTGGGCTCACCCAGGCCAATATTCCCGGCGCGAACCTGGTCATGGTCAATGATGCGGGCCAGGTGCTGAACGCCCAGCAAATTGCCGCGCTCCAAGCTCAGCAGCAAGCCGCCCTGGCCGGCCGCCGTTCTCGCCCCAACTCGCCGGGCATCGCTCTGCAAGCGCCGTTGGGACAGATGGGATTTACATCGCCGCAGAACAACGGTTTTCTGGCAGCGTATGATCCGAACAATCCTCTCTTGGGTAATGGATTGGGGACTCTGGGGCTGGGCCAATTCGGGCTTGGGGGTCATGAAGGCTATCTGTCCGACCACTCTGAGGTGACGCGGGGACGCTCTCCTCGAGGCCGACGCGGCAGTTCTAAGCCTCCAGAAGACCCGACGGACCCGAACCTTCTGAAGGATATTCCAGCTTGGCTGAGGTCTCTTCGGCTGCACAAGTACACCGAGAACCTGAAGGATCTCAAGTGGACGGAGTTGATTGAACTGGACGACAAGGGATTGGAGGAACGTGGAGTGAATGCACTTGGTGCTAGGAACAAGATGCTTAAGGTGGGTATCAGCTTTCTACTCGTCGTTACTCGTTGCTAATGGCGTCGCAGGTCTTCGACCAAGTTAAAGAAGCCAAGGCGGAGGGCAAGCTCGACAGTATTCTGTGAGCTTCTGATTATGTTTGATACATTTTCTATTTTCTCGTAATTAATCCAGTCCGAAAAGCGGGGTTTCTAAATTGGGGAGTCTGTGCGATATGATTGGAATGGAAATCTCGAAGAGATTTTTTTTAAAGTTCTGCCACGCGATCGACACGATTCTTGACATACTCGTTCAGTTCAGTTCAGTTCAGTTCAGTTCAGTTCACATATGAGCAGGGGAAAAAAAAAGAACTTGCTTTGTATCTATCTATCTATTCTACTTGACCTGCGGCTTCGTCGACGCGCCGCGCCGCGACACGAGACGTGACGTCACGAGACGAGACAGACAGACAGACGAGACGAGACGAGACGACCGTGGTACAAGGCGTGCACACATATTATTATTTTCACTTGATACGACATGGCGGATATGGGGGAGGCAAATGTCACTGGTGATATGGTCATTTGCGAGGGGGGATGATATCATGTAATCAATCGAAACGGGATAGCATAGCATATTTTTTTTTCCTTCTCATTCTCAGTCTGTGACGATGAGTGTAATTTTGCTCTGGATCGAATAAAATAGTCGGAAATTTATCGGAGATGCCGGATGCTATGGTAAAAAAAAATGTCTATCGTAGAGCATTTCGTCGAGTAATTAACTATCGATACGATATTAGCTGATCTAACTTAAGTTGACATCAGATCCTGCCTGAGCTTGGAGTCGGTTGGTCTTGGCGCCGGCGCTGTCCTCCCCGGTCTCCGCGATCAAACTGACGACCTCCGACAAGGTCAAGAATACCACTGATATTCGAGAAAATCACCCAACGCAATACACAACCACTCTGTAAGTAAATCAATCGACTGTGCATTGCTTTTCACCTCCCTTCTCTTGCTTTACTGTCTGTTGTGAATCCACTGGGCAGAGTCCGCTAACAAACAATCGAAACTAGATCGATCGATTGATTTGATCAACGGATTGATTGATATCGATTAATCGATTGAATAATAGCCAGGGAGAGCAGTTACTCCTAGTGCTCCGCACACAAACACAAGACAAGACAAAAGAAAAGAAAGAGAAGAAAGAAAGAAAGAAAGAACATGCCCCCAACAAAACAGGAGCTCTCGCTCCTGACCAACCCGCTCGTCCCGGAAGCGGTGCAGCACAACAATCGGGTGAGTTCCTCCTCCCTACCTACTACCTTCCTATTGTCCTACCTATTATCCTGATTCAAAGCATCGTAAACTAACATGATTCCTTTTCTTTGTGAGAGCAGGTCCTCTCCCAAATCCGCTCCCTAACATCCTTCCTCCTCGGAATCTCAGCCGGGATCCTCGGCCTCCAATCCGCCGCCGGGTTCCTGTACTACCTTCTGGGCACGGCATTCGTCTCGCTTTTGGTACAGGTAATTCTCATCGGGCGCGCTGAGGGCGGAGCGGGTGCTTTCTTCCCTGGCAGTGGCGGTGGAGAGATTGAGGGGATTGATGAGAGGGGGTGGTTCAGCACCAGCAGCATCAGCAAGGGGGATAAGAGGGTGATTGCGAGAAAGGGTGCCTGGAGGGATGTCTGGCTTGGCGGGGGAGTGATGGGTGAGGCGTTGAGTGGGTTTGTGCTGGGTTGGGCTGGGGTTGGTGGGTTGTTGCGGTAGGAGATACTTATTATCTGCTCACCTATATTAGATCTATCCTCTTCTAATGTCTATGTCCCATCTACGGAGTAAATTCAATTAATGTTTCTCCATCCAGTATCGATCGATATTCGATACAATATTTAAATATACAATTCTTCTAATATTCTAGAATTGTGTCTTGTCTTTCTTCATTAGAGCTTATCATAAGGCTTTCAGATCAAAGGCGGAGGGCGGAGGCAGGACCATGACCATGACCATAATTATGGCTAGACTTTATCGAATCTTGTAATAATCCACTCTGACTATTGTCATGAAGACTGGATTACTCTCTCTCTCTCTCTCTCTCTCTCTCTCTCTCTATGCATGTCTGTATATACGCTCCCAAGATCCAAAGCGATGTGTATGTATGTACTGTACATGTATGTACGTACTATATATATATGTAGAATATCTCATCTCATCTCTGGCAGATCCTGATCCCTCCCTACTTCTGCTCAGTCTCTTCTCTCAACACCTGTGCTTGGTCTTGAGTTTGAGCTTGAGTTTGAGCTTGGGCATCAGCTTGCTGCTCTTTAGCCCGTCCAGGTCCAGCCTGCCGGCGGGAAACATGCTTGTAGGAGTTGACATTTCCCTGCAGTAACATCCGGTGGAATGAGCATCGTAACTTGTAAGGTCAAATTCTAGGGAAAGGGGGCAAGTTGATACCTACCTTGACCAGAGCATACAGGTACGGAACGTAGATGACTTCGCTGTGGCGGGTGTCGCTTTCGTCTGCGTCAGCGGCAGCGGCAGTGTCGCCATCCTCCACATGGCGTGCTTGCTGTGCAGTCGGCTTGATCCAGACATTCCCCAGAAACAGTCCCGTAACCAGACTGATCCCTATGATCGGCATGATGGAGATAAAGGCCCACATTACGGCATCCTTGCCCGTCGAGCGGATGACTTCCTGCGCTGCCGGAGGAAGATCGGCGATGGCGCTGAGGCTTTGCGTGTTGTGGACGCTGAAGTTGTTGCCGAGTCCTCCTGCTGCCAGACCGGATATGCTTGCTAGCTTGTTGTTGAACACGCTGCCCATGATCGTCAGTCCGAGGGTTCCCCCGAACGGCAGGGCGAAGCGCAGCAGCGACATGGCTGAGGCAATCCGCTCGGGCCAGACACCGGCGATATGGAGAGACGCAGGCATGAAGCGGGAGCCTGTTCCAGCTCCCGCAAGCACCATCATCCCGTTGACAACACGCGTGTTGCGGGCTGATACTGCCCAGGCTAGCACGGCCAGACCGACCGTCTCTTCGATGGTGCCCAAACTCAATGGCGGAAAGGTCTGCGCGGGCCAGATATTGCACATATATATAGCAATGTAGACACCGGCTGTGGGAGAGAAGATATCAATTCGTGATCCAGGATTAAACTGAGGGTCCAGAACCTACCTCCTAGACCGGGGATGTAGTAGAGCAGCTGCAAACCAGCCTTGGACGCAGGGTAGGCTTCGACAAGCGTGAAGTAGATTCCGATGAAATAGTAGACAGAATACATAGCTGGTAGAATACACTTCGTCAGCACTCTCCTGAAGTGCAAAAAAGCTGGTGAAAAGACTGGTGATAATGATTATTACCAGCACCCGCAGCAAACTGAAGGATCGCAACCAGCAACGTATCCGTCCTGGAGAAGAGACTGTACGGCAGCATGGCGACCTGTTTGGGAAACATTCGATTGACCAGCCTGCCCGGCTCGAGGAGATACTCGTAAATGAAGAATAGAACGAAGCACACGCCCCCCACGACAATCGGTGCCAGCACCTGGGCGGACGTCCAGGGATAGGTGGATCCACCCCAGGCCGTTCCTAGGATGATGAGGCCGACTCCGAAGATGAATAATATGATACCGCCGACGTCAAGTGTTGCCAGTGCAGGAAGAATCGACGACCATCGGGAGCCTTTGCGAAAGTGAGTTCCTTCCACGAGCTCGTTTCGTAGCAGGAAATAAATGGCGAAGTGGGAGATGAAGGCGATCTGCATGCACATGTTAGATTCGTACCACCTCAAACAATACATTGATCTCAGAACATACCGGTATAGAGATTACAAAAACATATCTCCAGTTGGCCTGAGACTCATTAGAATTTGCTGTTCCAGTGCTATTTCGGTCCGTCTTACATTGGTCAAGTACCTAAGAGAAACAGAACCAGTCTGCTAGCAAATTCCAACACGTGGAGATGTTCGTCTTACCCTCCAATAACCGGTCCAACCGAGTAACTGGCTCCCGAAACAAACACGAATATCGTATTATTCTTCGCATTCTCCTTCAACGAGACCTTGTCCGCGAGGATAATCATGATGATATTCATGATACCCGCTGAACTCGTGCCCTGCAGGGCCCGACCCAGCAGCAGCATTCCCCACGTCTGAGCAGCGGCGCACAGCGTGCTGCCGACGAGCATCAAGAACATGGCGAGTTGGAGGACGGCATGCCGGCCGAAGACATCAGCCAGCTGCCCGAATGCCGGGATAAACGTGGTCGAGGTTAACGTGTACGCAGTCACGATCCAGTTCAGCTCGTCGAACTTGTCTGCGCAGGAGTCAACCTCTGTCAACCTCTGGAAGATTTAACCACAACGAAAGACAATGACGTACCGAAATACGACGCGATAAAGGGCAGCGACGTTGCGACGATGGTCAAATCCAAGGACGCAAGGATATAGGGCAAGATGAGACCGGCGAGGAGCTTCAATCTGTAGACTTTGGCGTCGTGCTTCTGTTGCTTGCAGGTCGTGCATGGAACTGTCGCGGTCGCATCTGGACCAGACTCCTTAGATGGGACAATCGTCCCTATTGCGTCTGGGCTTCCCGTGGTGACTTGATGTCGACATGGCGAGCCATGTTTCAGTCCACCACCCCGAGAAGACCACTTCTCAGAGGCCTTCCTATAGCCGTATCTGGCAAGCCTGTACATGAGAGCTCAGGATTTGAATTAAATTGAATAAGAACGAATTTCTGGTAAGAAAACTTCTGGATAGTTAACTCCAGGCAACCAAGGAGGGGTTCTCTAATTTATCTCCAGGCAAAACGAATAGGCAATAGGTAGGCAACCAAAAAAAAAAACCTAAAGAGGCAAGGCATCATTCAGGAGCGAAATCATGATGCTCTAAACCAAAAAGACAATCCACTCAGTGGACCATCATACCAGATCCCAACTCCCTTCCTGCACAGCCAGGGCGCCTCGCTATAGTAACATTATAAGGCGAACCATTATTAGCGGCTGAGCTCGTATTGTACCTAGTTTCGTCCTGGATGGAGATGCGAGCTGAAATTCCCTCATTTTGCTCGTCCGGACTTACTCCAGATGCTGAAGCTTAATCCAGCTGCCACTTCGAGTAGCGCGATGGGGCGTCTCAAATTGATGCCCGATAGGGCTTAGTCTGGATTTCATCTTCTGAAGGCTATTCCCCTCTTGGAGCGGGGTGGAAATGGCTATGCACGTGATTCGTATATCGCTGATGGACTCAGTCATGACTGGCTTGGGCGCTTGGGCCTCGTGTTTCCAAAATTGGTAATCACTGCGAGGAGTCGAGACTCGAGCGGTATCCTACCTGCGTCTTCTATAAAGGATTTGGAAACCTGCCTCCTGTCAGCCTGCCCATCAATCTCATCGCATGCTGGGTACATACTGTCTCGTTGCACGTTGCTGGCGTCGTTATTGTCTATGCGTCTCGAGATTAGTCCATAGGGATACTAAGTCAGATAACAGAATGAAAATGCTGAGCGTCAATATTTCCAAACGCAAGCCATTAATGAAAAGTCCGTAAATTAGTGCAGAAACAACCTAAGTATGTACATGTGGATGAATCCACGGGTATGATCAGTCACCAAGCAAGAATTTAACCCCAGATACGAACACACACAAAAAAAAAAGAAAAAGACCGAGCCATGCGCCTTGGTTCATCCAAAGAACTCAGAAAAAAAAAACTGACTGTATCAGAAAGACACCGACCCGAGAATCTGGAATAAAAAGACGAAGTCAGGTATCGCATATCAAGACAGAAACGAGGCTATCCCTCCACACCCTGCTTCCTACGATAGGCATCAAGCGCCTGCGCATCCGCAATCGCACTCTGCAACGCGCTCGTGAGATCAACGTGGAAGAGCGGCCGGTTGATACCCTGGACAAGGGCAATCCTGCGACCCTGGTGGTAGGCCTTGCTCGAGGTCAGCTGATCCTGCAGATCGGATTCAGCGTTGCTGCTGTTCTCGGACACCGGTTCGATATGCTCGGTAGTCTGGCCTCCCTGACCTTGCTCCACGTCACCTTTCAGCTGGACTTGGCGCTCCCGTTCCGCTTGCGCGGCAGCGGAAGAACGGCCCCCGATCTCGGCCACACTGAAGATGGGCTTCCAGCGCCGGAATCCAGAGTCCGGGATTGGGGTGGGATAGCCAAAGCCAGCCGACGCCAGAGCCCGTTTCGTCCACCGGTTGTTGACGTGCGCGAAGTGCCACTGAACTGGCTCCGGAGCGGCGTACATATCCAGCTGGTTCCGCACGTCGATGAGATTCTGCACGGACGTGACGTCGACATTGTTCACCGAAGAGAAATCCAGAATGATCGCCCGCAGGATCGGGAGATGGGACCGGTCCTCTTCCGTCTGCCCGCGACGGGGGCCCGGGTTGTTCCATGGCCGATCCCCCGGGCGCCCATAGGACTTGAGATTGGTTCGTCGGGTTTCCCTGAAGATAGTTTCCACCAGATGATCGGTGTAATGGTTGGCATTGGGATAGATGAAACCCTCCGAAAACCGATAGATGAAGATACCCGGATACGGGTGTTCGACGGAGATGTCGGGATTTGAGCCGTCATGATGGTTGACGGGAAGGAAGACATTGCGGTAGGCCGCATCGGAGTCGCTGTCCGAGTCGGGTACTTGCTGCACCTCGTGAGCCCCCAGAGAGCCGTACTTGCCATCGCTGTCGAGGAGGTGGTCCCCAATAACGGAGTGCACCTTGACTTTCCCCAGAAACTGGCCGCGTGCTTTCACCATCCGCCAGAGCAGGAGGAACATAGACACACAAATTGTGGTGTAGATACCGTTCTCGATGGTGGAGAAGATGGTGACCAGGACACCCGCGAAGAAGATGAATACTTCCAACGGCGAGACTCGCCAAAACTGGTAGATCGTGTTGGGCGGCGTGATCAAGTCACCAACGGCATGGATGATGACCGCCGCGAGCGAGGCGTTGGGAATGTAGTAGAAGACGGCTGGGAGAGCGTAGATGGCAAGCAACACGACGATGGCAGTGATCAGACCTGCAAGAGGGGTACGGACACCAGCCTTGGATTTGATCGCCGTCCGCGAGAAGGATCCTGTGGCGGGATAGGCACCGAGGAATGGTCCAAGCAGGTTGGTAATTCCAATCGCGACCATCTCCTGAGAGGGGTCAATGGTGTAGTTGTTCACACGACCAAAAGACTTGGAAATGGCAATATGCTCAATGAGCATCACTATCACGGCAGCTGGGAGATTCTTCGAAAACGCGGAGATGATCGTAGTGTCGATCTTCGGAACACCGGCGGCAGTGAAGCCTACAACCCTGTTGTCAGAAAAAAAAATTCTCGTCAATTGCCGGGGGTGTGTTGATGGGAGACTCACCTCGAGGAACTTTACCCAGCAATTTGAACAAGGGTTTCTTCCGATGCAGATTCACAGCCGCACTGATCATGGTGTAGAACAGAATGACAAACACGGTCCGCAAGGTCGAGATGAAAAAGAATAGTTTTGCCTTTTGCGGATATCTCTTCGAACAATAGCTGCACACGCCACGGATGAGGTAAAGCATCATGAGCGCGGTCAGGCCCATGGCAGCGTCGATCTGCGTGGTGGGCAGATATTTCAGGGTGTTGATGATCACCATGTATGTGGCGCCCCTCGTGTCGAAGTTGGCACTCTCTCCCAACATGGTCGGCACTTGGCCTGCTGCAATGTTAATTGCGGAGCCCGTCATATATGCGCAGATAGCGGTGAGGGGGATGAAGTCGACAATCCAGCCCCATCGAATTAGTCCAACAAACGTGATGATGGCTCCAGAAATGATGGCCAAGGCGGACGCGATGACGGGAGCCGAGAGATCTTTATGAACGGCCTGCACGTCGAGGATGATTGAGCCAGTCAAGGTCGACATCACAGCCACGGGCTAGATGGGCAGTAAGCAGCTGTTGGCACGAAATTGGATCTTTCCGGTCAACCCTTACCCCGATGGTGATATCCTTTGACGTGGCGAAAAACCAGTAAATCAAGACGCCCATGAACGAAGAGTAAAGACCATATTGGACCGGCAGCTCCGCCAGTTTCGCGTAGGCCATACCTTGCGGAACCACCACGGCACCAACCGTGACACCTAAGCCGTAGGTTAGAAAGAAGCTGCTCCGAGGAAGACCATGGGCAGTGTATCGTTTGATATTGTTTGAATATCAGGATAAAGTTCTGAGAAGGGAAGGGACTCACCGGCAATCAAATCTCCGATAAACCACTGCCAGTTATACCGTGTAATCCACCTGAGGAAAGGGAACAAATTGTAGAAATAGTGGCCAACTTCGCGAGCCGTCGGAATGTGCTCTCTGATGAATTCTGCGGTGGTTGGTTCCTCTTCAATGTACGTCTCTGCGGTGCCTGAGGAGAATGTAGACTCCCCGCGCGTGACCGGATCCCCACTGGATCCCAAGGGGTCCCGATATGCCAGTTTGATCCCAAGGCCCTTGGCCAGGGCATGGCCGATTTTGGCTTTGGTGTCACCCGGCATGGCTGCTGGATGAGGAGAGTAATGACAGGAAGCAAGCAAGTCAAGGATCGATCAAGTACTTCCCAGGCCGTGGGACTTGTTGACTCTGGCCGAGCCACGAAAACTCCACGCGTTCTCAACAGCAAGAGACCAGGGTGGATAGATGGAATATATGTCTTTCCAGCCCGAGGTGTTGGGAGGCTGATCCCCGCGAGGGCACGCAGGGAAGGGAGATTGACTTTTTTTCAATCGAGGATTGGACTCAGTTCGACGTCTCCATTACGGCGGAAAGGTCAAAATAAGAAAAGGGGGAAAGGTTAAGCTCGATATTTGTGAACGCTGAGAGGTAATAATGATGAGTTAGAAAGGACCGGTTGTGGATTTCCCTCCGCAAGCCACAGCCGATGTCGTGATCGAGGCCGCCGAGCGCGAGATTAGTATTAACCCCACAGAAAAAGAAACAATGGAAGAGATGGGCTTAGCAGGCCAAAGCGTCAATGCCTGATAGGAAAGAGGATACGAGGTAAGGTTCCCCGAAAGGCAATGACAGCAAGAGATCCCCGGAGGGAGGGAGGGCAAGAGATGGAATTGGCTCGGTTCAGAAGGAAAAAGGAACCGATACAGTGGAAGGGCCTGCAAGCAGGTTAACTATCAGAGCAGAGAAGATGGAACCGTGTTCGAGAGGGAGTGGTCTTGCCTGGCACAGGAGAGAGAAGATTTTGATAGGAAATACTAATAGTTAATATGGTGAACTACCCTGGGCCACAAAATCTGGCAGTGGCCATAACCCGACAGGATAGATAGGTAGTACTCATACAAAACGTACGAGCTCCACCGTGGGCTCGTGGCATCATGAACGGCTTTCTAAACGGCTTTCTAAACGGCATTCTAAACGGCATTTCTTGGGCCTCCACGAGTAACCAGCTGCAGCTGCAGTTTGCAGCAAGGTGAGCTACCTAGGTCCGGTAGGGTTCGATCGGCGGAGGATCAGGATTGAGTGGAAGAGCATCCAACGGACGCGCGGCCGGCTAATCAGCGTCTGGCGGTCGTCATCCGCCGCGCGCTCTTGGCGACCAGTGGAGCCGGACAGCCCAATCACCGCTCCGCCGGAAGACGCCATATCGCCGGCGGATGGTGAAAGCCGCACGAAGCCTACGCTGGTGGAGATGATTAATAATGCTGCAAATAATATTATCAAACGCAAGTCAGATGAAATAGCATCCCATTATCAATCTATCAATCTACGGAGTATATGATCAATGATCTAGGGTCCGAGGACGATGAAGAATCGGATTTCCATTGCAGGAAAGGAGGCATGAATTTTCATAGGCTGCACTGATCGGTCTTTTCTTCCTTAAAAGAAAAAAATTCGAAGTGATTGTTTTATTTATCAGACCCTGCTGGACCAGCCTAGTCCACTACTCTTTTCGGATATTCCACGTGTGCCATTGTCATCCCGATCTGCCAGAACCTTGGACACCCCTTGATGGCCATCTTGCGCAATCATCGTCCCGTCGTGTGTGGATACGATCTACCTCTTCGTCATCATGCATTAGAGAGGAGAGACAGACAATCATTTTGATGCACGAGAAAATTTCCAGAACATCTCGTTCAGGAGCTGTGAGACGGAGGGTCACACTGCCAACACTCTATTGATCCCCTTCGAGAGTAATTGCAGGCATCACGGAGCACGCAACCCCCCAGATTTCCAGGGTAAATGATATGTGGACCAGCCCGAGCTCATCCAGTCTAAGCGTCTGTTGACTATGGAAACAAACGCATTGTTCTCTCGAGGCCTAAGACAGCATTCCGTGTCGTACGGGCCTACGTCAAAACAAATTAGGTATGTGGGAGACAGAAGCTACCGGACCTACTTACCTGGGTAGGTACTCGTAGCCGTCAGACTGGATACTCCGTACATTTGCTCAACTTAAAGTTGCCATCATTACCTGTTAGTTAGACCCTGGTCCCTGGATAGTGCAGTCTGGACGCATTCTCCGACGTGCGTCAGACAGCCAGGTTGACAACTTGATGGGGCAGAGCCTTGAGGCCTGAGTGCAGCCGCCTTTGGCGCCAGGAACGCAATCATAGTGGCAATGGCGTGATCAGATCCCTGCCTGCTGAATCAGGCAGGTCGAGTCGCAGCTGTCCGAGCGATGATGATGATGATGATGATGATGATGATGATGATGATGATGATGATGATGATGATGCATGCTGGGATCCAGACCCCTGGGAGACACGACTGAGAATCCTGACATGCGGGTTGATCGAAACGAGCGAAGAACCGCATAAAGCTGGACATTGATACACACTTTAATGGTCAATGGCACGTGCTTTTACTTCTTTCCTTCCTTGCCTTCATCGTGTTAGGCATCAGGCTCCTGCCATATCGGGATGTCCTCGCCAGGAGTCTTAGTCATCATACATCTAGTACCCCTATGAATATCACTCAGGCTTCTTCCTTCTTACACATCGGAGTTCCTCGTATCCTCACAGATAAAAGGGAGGAGAAGAAGGCAAAGAAGAAGTCATTTTTCTTTGAAATTCGGTTTAGGATTCCAGTTGTTTGGCTGAGGTGCCAAAAAAAAGGACAGTGCCTGCTTATGATATTACCTCGAAGTTGCATAAGTCGTCCTCTGGCTCTTGAGTAACTATCTACCTACCTAGGTAGGTAGGTAACACAATGACTCCTGCATTGTGATGGACATGATGAACAATGTCCACGGTCGACAATAGGTCCATCATTATTGACTTATACTCGTCATGACTCTTCACCTTCTACATACAGCGATAACAATCATTATTACTTTTCTTCTAATGGTGTTGCGAGGTTCGCCAATCAGGGAAACTAAATCTAAAATCCTACCTACCTAAAACTTGCAAAATAGATGGGCCTAACTAATGAAAGATACCGTTTGTCCCAGAATCCCGGATCCTGGTCCCCTCTCGCTTTCTTTCACAAGCCCTCAGAAGAAAAGTACCAATCTGTAGATACCATAGCATAAACAGGTATAGCCCAGCGATTGGCTCGTACCTCAACACGATGCTGGGGTCTGGTAGTCCACACGGATGAAGCCGGGATGAGCTAGCTCCTTACGATCGAATCGACTCGCCCTCAACATCTGGTTGCTGCTACAATAAATTAAAGCAAATCACGTTCGCTCTGATTTGACTATAATATTACCTCTATAATACCTTGATATTATAAAGTAAGTAATAAGTTATATCAATAATAGTTACAATACTATTTGGAAGGATGGTAGGGGGATAGAGGAATAAGACGGAATAATAGATCAATCCCTCTTTCATCCTGTCATTATACCTAATCAACGAGAATATTATCCCTTGACCAAAACACATTATAAAGAGGATCAATAAGAGGATAGGAGTATTAGTAGTCCTACTCTGAAATTAAGGGTGGTTCCTTTTCTAAAGAGAATGGGCTGATATCTTTCTCATCCCAAGGGCGCTCTAGTTGGTTAGATATATAAGGAAGGCCCTGGGCCTCAGCTGGCTGTACTTTATACCCAGGATATATAGAGTGGCTCCCATATCTCCCTTTGTTAAAATAATCAAAAACAACTAGTTGCTGACCATTATCTTGTTTCTCTCTTGAAGTGCACGCCTCATGCTTCGGATTTTCTTCTCGCAGGACATGGAACAAAATCTATTGCGCCAGCCGAAGTTGTACAGCTGTAATTGTTTGGCTTGGTTACCATTGGGCCTGGCCTGTCGTGGCTGGCTGCTGCCTTCCTCTCTGCCAATTGTCAGACAGATACAGGTAGTCCGCCGGACGTGTACATACCGTTTTTCACTCATTATTTCAGCTTACGAACAATACCATCAGGACCGTTTTACCGTCTTACCATTAAAGGACCATAAAAAATAAATAAATCAATGCATTCTCTAATCTCAGAGACGGATGCAAACGCCATATTTCAGTAAAGTTTAAGTAAGGCAGGAAGAAAATAACGGCCCTTTCACATCCCTATCCCATGCAGCACAGACAGAAACAAGAACAAGAACATCAACACAAACAAAACCAATGGCTTAGGGGAAAAAAAAAGCAAAAAGAAAAAAAAAACCGCAGAAGAAAGGAAAACGAAAAATGGGGGAATATGCCCGCAGCAAGAAGAAAAAGAAAGAAGAAAAGAAAGTTCCCCCGCAACGCAGCGACGGAACAAACTGGATTGGAGAAGTTTTCCCCAATCAAACAGTTCGTTCGATGTGTCGCCAGCGGGATAAAAAAAAAATCTTCGAGCATGGGCGGATAACAACTCCCAAACTCCATCGGCCGCCTTACGCCGGCCCCACGCATCTCACTCCTCAAGAGCAAGGCTCATAGTTGAACCGGTCGTCAAATTCTTCAAATCGTAGTCACATCGCTTCTTCTTCATAACTTTCGGCTTTCATGACCCGCTCTCGTAAAGGAAGAGACATGACAGAAAAAAAAATTAAGGTAGAAGAGTTCTCAAGCGCGAGCATCAAAAAGGTATAGAGTAATGATATCAGGTCGCGTAAACAAATCCCTCTATCACTGCTCCAGGAACTCTCAAGAACCGACGCCACAGCCAGCGAACACAAAAAGTAAAATCACCGTTAGTTAAAAAATGGCAACAGATACGGGTATCAAAATAGATTCCCCAAATCCCTGCCAGGCAGTCCCAACCAAACTTCAGGAACCTCATGATTCTCCTCCAAGATGCAAAAGCACGCATCATGCTTACTGCGATGCGCACTGCATCCGCTCAGCGTGAGGCGGTACACCATCTTCTTCTTCCTCCTCGTAAGCAGCTCCTGCCTGTGCTCGTGCCTGAGCAGTCTGACTTGGGTCAACATCCTGGAGCTCAAAGTCCTCGACCATGGAGTCGGATGGCGGTTGCTGTTGTGGCTGACGAGGCGGCAGGACCTGCTCCAGAAGGTGGACGTTTTGCAGTTCGTGGGCCTGGGGGAACTTGACATCGAATTGGATGTACAGGTTGCCGAAGTCGTGGTGACGGTAAGACGGCATACCTTGGCCCTTAATCACTTTGATTTGACCTGCAGAGCCGTATTAGCAACCTGATCTTGAAACGGAAAAGAGAAAACGAGAATACATACCAGGAGTGATGGTCTCGCCAGGTTGGATGTGCACAGTGAGCCACCGATCGTCGAGATGTTCGATGTTGATCGAACCACCAGCCAAGGCCGTGAGGAGATCAATCTCAGCGTGGTAGAAGAGGTCGTCATCTTTGCGTTGGAATCGGGGGTGAGGCTTCTGTTCGATTTCGAAAACTACATCACCGGGGAGAACGCCGGGCATCTGATCACCCTCGCCGCGGAATTCGATCTTGTGGCCGTTCTTCACACCTCTGTCGACATGGACATGCAGGACCTTCCGCTCAACAACCGTCTTCTTACCCCCACAGCGCTTGCAACGGTCGCGTTCGCGGATCATCTCTCCTTCACCTTGGCAGTCGGGACACACGGTCTGGAAGCGCTGAATCATGGGGCCCATCTGGCGCATCATCGTCTTCATACCGGTTCCATTACAGCCAGGACACTGCCGGACAGCACCTTCCTTTCCACCTCGTCCGTCACAACCCGGGCAAATGACAGACTTCTGCAAAGCCAGTTTCGAAACCTTGCCGCGATAGATATCCTCAAGGCTGACCTTGTGGACATGGTGAATGGTCCTCGCTTTCTTGGGACCCTGATCACGCATGCCGCCTCCAAACATACCGCCGAAGGCACCTCCGCCGCCGAAGAATTGAGCGAAGAGGTCCTCAGCATTCATTCCTGCAGCACCAGCACCACCACCTTCTAGACCCTCCTCTCCATATTGGTCGTAAATTTGACGCTTCTGGGGATCAGACAGGACTTCATAGGCGTGGGAGAGTTCCTTGAACTTCTCAGCTGCGTTGGGGTCGTGCGCATTTTTATCTGCATCGCGAAGCGACTTCGTCAGCCGACTGCTCGCTGAAAAAAAAAACGAATATGTATGAGACGAGAATCTACATACCAGGATGGTATTTCAAAGCACCCTTCTTGTATGCGGTTTTCAGTTGGGCCTCGGTGGCCGTTGGGGGTACCTGCACATCAACTGTCAGTCACTCATGTTTGTGACGGGACGATCGCTGTGCTGAGATTACTTACCCCCAAAATATCGTAAAATTTCGTATCTTTCACCATTGTGAAGGCTGTCTATGTAGCGATGGCACAGTGAGAGGTAGAAAGGAAAAAAGGTTGGGCGGGCGGAGAGATAGGTTAGGCTGGATGACTATAAGGCTGGGTTCAATGCGCCGGATTCACTGTTGTGTTGGCGAAGAGAATTTCCCGGTCAATATCTTCCGCCGATCTTCCGCGCGAGAGAGTTGACGGCAAGAAGAGAAGTTGAAATGATGAAGATCGAGGCCTCTGTTATCTGGATGGAAGAGGCTGCGTCGTGGAACAGGAGAGAGAAAGCTTTGTAATAAATGTAACCGAATGTCAGGTACAAAAGACCTTGTAACGCCAAGCTTTTCAGAGATCCGTTGTAGGATCGAATGGCAGCTAGGCCTGCTGCTCCTTCAGCTGGTCGGCCTTCTTGGATCTAAATTCCTATGCAAGGGAGAAGGGGGGGAATAAAAACAAAAGAGACTTTTGAGGAAGGAAATATTGCTTTTTCAAGGAGCTTGGCCAGCCAGGAAATTCGCCCCAGACACGCACCTGAACAAAGCCACTTAGGCGGGCTGGGCAGTTCTAAGCTGTGCGATGCCGATTTCTCGTCCCTTCTACTCCGTACCTTCCAGTCGGCCGCCAGGGCAGACTCCGCCCAATGCGGTTTAGCGCCCCATGCGCAGCACTTCCGGGAGATTCGATCAGTTTCTGCGAATCTCTTCCCTTTCCATGGTCTTCTTTCCACGCTGCCGGCCGTTCCTCTGCTGGGTCTTTGGGCTTCCACTGTGTTCTGCCATCCCGGTCTCCCACACCTGGTGAGGCTCTAATGACGCGCTGGAGCTGGATGCAGGTTCGTGTTGTCTACGTAGACCGACTGTTGGGTTCTCGTCCCAGCCATCTGTGGCGGTGTTTTGGTGCACTTATCGATAAGGCTTGCCCCAACCGCCACTGCCCCTCCGCTCAAAAAAATTAACCAAGCAGTAAAATCAAAGTAAATGAATGACACGGCCTTGAAATACCACAATTTTCATCTACCTCTCCAGCGATACTAATATGAATTCAAATTCGAAGCAATAATTCTATAAATTTTTGCACCATGAAATTAGTATCAAGGGTGAGATAGTCACGAGAACACCTCCACATGGCGGAGAGTATTCCTACAGGACATTGATATGTCACCTGCTGTTGCGGATGCTAGACGCTAAAAGCTGAGGTTTGCATAAATTATCTCCGCGATTGATTACTCAGAGTAATACTCTGGTATACCGTAAGTTGGGGAGTTACTGGAGGAGGCTTAGTGATCATGTGATATAACCATTTTGGGTTATGTGCTGTCCTTGCCGCTTTGTTGATAGAAATTCCAAACTATATATAAACTGTCTGCCTCTCCTCTCCCTCGTTTAATATTCCCTCTAATGTCCCTATTTTCCTCAAATTTGTTACTGAACTGAGCATTTTCCTTATCAGATGTGCGATTTTTTTTGTCTTTCCTAACCCCTACATCCGGAACAGTCGGCACGACTGTGCCTCTACTGGTCACTCTAAGCATGTAGATCTATCTGTCATCTATGTAATAATGAGATATAGAACAAGGTTGGGAATTTTTCCCCCTATTAATGCAGTTATTTTTCTAAAGTGAGTTTGATGAATGGTTTAAGTAGGTATGCGAAATTAACTTGACTAAATCAAGTCTTACTATTGATTTTTTTTTTACTCTCTTTTCCTGTATCTTTTTATTTCACAGTAAACTAAGAGATGTACATAGGTCCTTAGGTGGTGGTTCCTGCCATCTCTATACTGATTCCTCATCTTCTCCCTGCTGATGTTCTATTGCTGCTTAGGACAAATCCCTACATCCCTTACTGCCATGCTTAATGGACTTCTATGGGTCTGTTCAGCTTGCAATTATAATGACTTATACTATTAATTTAAACCTATAGAGGCCAATTACAAAAATCCCTTATTATAATAATTATAGTACTACCTTGCTATACCTCAATATATAATATATTATATATGTAATATAAGGCAAGATTTACAGGGTATATGAATATATAAGGCACAGAAACCAGGCATATGTTGTTCTGCATGGTCTGGTGGGTTCATATAATGTGGATTTCAGATATTAAGGGGTTATGATGGAAAGCCAGCTAGGCAGTAAGATGTTTTGATTCCTCTGTTTATTAAGCCTCTGCAGGCCTAGACTAGGACAATCAGGCTATACCTCTATATGTGATTGCATATGGTGCTTAGAGAGCAGCTAATGATGATACCTTACCATTTTGCACTGATGTATATGGTCTATCTACTAGATAATGCAGACTACATTTATTTGCTGTTTCCATAAGGCAGATGCTAGAACGATTCCTAGCAGTGCTCTGAACCAGTCCTTGCAATAACTGCATGCAGCCCTATTAGCTGCATTAAGTTAGAAAGTGGCACTCATATCTAGCTGAAATCCAACGTCATTTATGTCCAAATCAAGATATGAATAATAAGGATTCTTAGAGCACTGAGGCGACTGAGAACAGATTGGCATCGCTCAGTGTCCAAATTATGAGACATGATATAGTGATGAGGGAGCTCGAAATAGCCCAGGGTTGATCATTGAGGTTAGGTCTCTCTTGACTACGATCTGACTGGAGATGGTGGTGAAGTTCCCTATATCTCTCTTGATTTTCGAGTGTATAAATGCCTGGTCACTTCCACTCCTCATAGAGGGACCTCACTTTTGCAAATTAGATTTCCTTCTATAACTATATTTATTAATTTAGACCATCAGATATTTTATACAATGGGCCTTTGCCCAAAAAACCCTTGTTATGCTGTCCCAGATGACCCCCCGGAAGAGTCTTGCCTATTTATCTTCTTCATACATAACTGGTGCACGTACAACTCACTCTTTGCCTCCTCCACTTTCTGTTATGTACGATCTCCCTAATCCGTCCCGCGATGCTTTTACTTCCCTGGATATCCCCAAGAAAGCCGAGTCAGAGGGGATAAAAACCTTAGCTGATAGAATGTCTAAAAAAAAAAAGACCCAGACAAGGTCATGTGTGACTCTACTGCACCTAAACATATGGTCTCCCCAAGCACAGGTCGGATTCAATATTGATAATTTGGCTTAAAATTTTACCTCTAATAGAGACCAGGGTTTTATGATCTCTTTTATGATGACAGTAAATCTGATGACAACATTTCCAGTTTCGAGTTACTTCCATACCTAGACATGCTCTTTTAATTATCGAATGCAGACAAGCCGCTCAAGCAAGAAACCCCTTTAGAGTCGCAGCCCATGTCTCTGGAGGTCACCAATTAGAGCATCCCTAAGCCTCCCAGCGCAGAAGCTATAACCCAGATGGACTCTCCTACGAGCAATGGTGGTTCACTGCCGGTAAGAGATTGCATTCTCTGTGTCAAACAAGTTGACTGGGGCCGAGGAGGCACTAACAGTAAGCCTGCTCATGACAGATATGATGCTAAGCAAGACGCGGATTGTGATGTGCAGAGGATGGCTGTGGATACTCTCTCTGGGGACAGTGGCGACCAGGGAGTGCTCAACGACTCAGACGAGGACTGTTAGACCGTAAAATGCCGGAGGACTTACTGGACCACAAAGAAACAAGGCAACAAACCTGCCAATTGTATGCAATCTGCATATGGACAGGCAACCGAGACTAGGTCGCCAACGCGTTCTTTGGAGTCCACGAAGTTCTCTCTTCATGATTTTAGGGACGTTGAGAGTCCTTTCTCCAGTGACATGTTGCTTCCTGCCATATTTCTTTGTCAAGGCACGAGGTTTTGACAGCAACAGGCCCTCGAACGCGAGGGGGGGGGGAGGGTTCATATAGCGCAAGAAACAACTCAAGGAATCACTCAGTGAACCAGTCGAGTGCAGCCTGAACAAAGAATCACCAAGAGTCTTTGAGGAAGAACCAAGTGACTGAACTAATAGAATTGTTTAATTTTCGCGTATATACCTAGGTATGTAGTGACAGAACGAACGGTGGATATTATTCCCTCCGGATGCCCGACAGAATTCGTGGTCTTTCCCGCCTTGATGTTGCCGCTTTACCCTGTTGTAAATGAGCGATATAGATATATGTATATAGCTCTTTGTAAGCATATATACGTTCTGTACATTTCCAGGTTTTCTCTTTCTTATATGATGCACCACTGTTGCGCTTTTTCATCCCGTTCTTTTTTAGATTCTCCTAGCCAATGCATGGAACAGGACAGCTGGCTCGCCACCGAGGGATCTTCGGGCTGTTGAAATCTATAGCGAAATACGCTGGAATTGATTGCATTCCTTCCTTGAGATAGCTAAATCAATCTACCTATATGACTGGCTTAGCAGCTCGTTATTTCTAGCCTATAGTATCTAGGGTAGCTACAAGAGGTCTGGGTATTTGTATGTACTTTGTATGCTAGTCCTGAGCCCAGGGTTTTATAGATAGATGCACAGCACTAGTCTAAAGCGGGCTCTTAGTTAGTGGCTTACGCAGGCCTAGAAGAACAGGAAGCCAATGATTCTCCATGTTAGGGACTATAACGAACAATGTAACCATCACGGGCTCCTACCCCCTTCTCGGGGACGGGACAGAACACACCTGACACTCATCTCTCCAGACTAATTGGATGAAAAGTAAATAATTTTGAATGGTCACTGTTTGTTCGACGGGGTATTCGACTCTTGTAGTTGCTGCTCTGTTGGGCCCGACTTTCCCACAGGTACTGTACTGTACAGCCAGTGCTGGCCCCATCCTTGTTAGCAAATGGTTCCAGACATGGCATTGCCATTGCCCCTTTCCGTCGCGATGTACAAGTCTTGCATTTCTTCGATGTCTAGCCACGACCCGTTTGCCCCTTTCCACTCATCTTCTACTAGATCGACCAAGGCCCAATCGCTTCTCTAGCCATTCCCGTCTGTTCGTTGAGAAAAATCGTTTTGGCAGTCCATGATCGAAATGGGGCAAGTTGGGTTTTTGGTGCCGTGGCCATATCTAACCTCTCTATACTGGTTGCTCCACCTATCAAGTAGGAAATCGAGCTCCTCTGTTCGATAAGTAGGGGGCTGTGTGATGATTAACAAACAGGTAGTTAGTTAACCACCTAGTGTATAGCAAGTACACTGTTAACAGTACATATTGTGCGTTGATCTCGGTGACTGAAATGTCTGATCTGCGATCAAAGTGCCGACGTTGTGGGCTTTTATAATGGGACATTTAAATTTCACTTCATCACACGAGAATCCAGATATTTGACGAGACTCGTCGTTTGCGTGGAAATAATGGACTGGCCTTGATAACCTCGTATGTAGTGCTATAAAATAAGACAATCTTAATTTCTTTCTCGGACCGGCATTCAAAAGTATCATAGGGACGTCCCTTCTTTTAGATGGATCTAGTGGTGCTCTGAAACCGATGTCACGCAAAGATAACGCCATTTCTCAAAGTGCCTATTTTGCTGATTGAAATGTCCATCTGCGTTCCCGGAACAAGATACCTCGGAGGGTTCAATCCAGCGCCAACTCCTAAAGTAACCAAGTGATCAGAAAGGGGGAAAAAAATAACAAAGAATTTTATTAGATAGAACGTTGGGCGCAGAACAAAGGGATCTTTGGGATTGATTGATTACCTCCTGGTGTTCCAGTCATAATAACACTTCCTTTCTGGAGGGTCGTACCCTGGGACAAGTAGGAAATGAGATATGCGCAGTCAAAAATGAGATCAGAAACACTCTCGTTCTGCCTCAGTTCGCCATCGATTGTTGTCTTGATGATTAATTCTTTCGGATCAGGGATCAGCGAACTTGCCACCAGGCAAGGGCCTAATGGGGCGAACGAGTCGAAACCCTTGGAGAAACCCCACTGGGGGACACGACCAGCGAGTGTAGGATCCCTCTGGAGCTTTCGGGAGGAGATATCGTTGCCCACAGTATATGCTGCCACGTAATCCAGGGCTTTTTCAATGGCAACATTCTTTGCATCTTTGCCGATTATGAGACACTATATGTACATAAGGAGATAGGATATTGATCTATGTATTTAGCCACCAAAATTACAGTAAAGAGAGAGAGAGAGACCATACCAGTTCGCCCTCATAATCAGCCTGGTCGTCTTGAGCAACTTTCGGAATTTCAACCGGGACATTGTGATCGTGGACGGTGGTGTTGGGTTTAAAGAAAATGAATGGAAACGGAGGTGGTGTCCTCCCTGCCTCCTTAACTTTATAAGAGGGAGATCGATCGTCAATACAATAATACACTTTTTTTCCAACTAGAGCGTAAAAAAAAAGGCAGTGGACACCAACTATGTTTCCCGTAATTGAGTCCAACGCAGCGTAGAATCGGAACGTCGTTTTGAGCAAGTGGCCCAAGAACGTTCTTAACCGTCACAATTTCGTCGGTCACCCTTGTCTTTCCCGTGGTGTCATATATATCCTCACCCGCGATAACCCTGGCTTGTAGCGCGTCCGTTTGGGTGACAAAGCCCAAGTCAAAGTCATCGTGAGGTAGGATGGGTTCACCACGCAATATGCGGCCGTCTGTGGCCTCGAACCGAATTAACCGTTTCCAAGGGAGGCTCATTGCTGAATGATTGCGTGCGTGTCTGGCCAAAATGAACTGTTTCGAATTTCTTCCTATAAAAAAAAGTATGTACATTACATACAGGCAAAAGATCAAGTTCTCCCTACATACGTATGTGAGATGGCAGACATTTATTTAAACGGCGCGGAAACATCGGGGCAACACCGGAATATGGAATCATATGGAATGAATTATCGGCTGCTCAACCGGTATACCCCAAGATAAGCCCCTTTTCCTTTAAGACAGACAGACAGACGTCTTCCTAGCAGTCACTCCATGATATCTCTAGGAATCTACTAACTGAAACGAACCAGAAGTTCCTATTCAATACGATTTTTTTTCCACTTATACTGAAATTCTCAGCTAACATTAATGTGGTTATATCATGGCTTTATATTATGATCATAAAGACCAAGATATAGACATAGGAATAGATATTTGCTTAGCATTCAATATCTAGAAGGAGAGGTCATTTATCCTGACTTTTTCTTCTCCCCTCTCTATCTTATTTTTTTTTTCTATATATGGCTTTTGTATCGACTATCATATCTCTCACATAGAATAAATGGTCTACAACTAGAATATAGAGACTAGATTGACTCTTCGAATAGAATAGAAAGAAAAAAAAATAAAATATCTCTTTAGAGTCATATCAATCCTCTTTCTCTCTCTTTCTACAGAAGAGTGATTTTCTCTTAGCTCCTCGAGAGGCAAAAAAAATACGCCAATTTCAAGCAACCATATCTTCACAGGTAAAAATTCCAAGTTTCGTGTTCTGGTCCGTTTCTATGACCAATCTCTGAATTCTCAGTACATAATCTAGCGCAGGACTAAACCATTTTCACCTCATTCCATGCATCATCAATCTCCCTCGTGGTATCATAACCGTAGCACCACAGCTGTGTCGTCGGATCGCTCCATTGATTCGGGCTGTGGCTGAATGGACGTCCCTGGGTCTCAGGCGACATGGCAAGATCCCGGGCCTGTTGGAGCGGGCCATCGGGGAAGTGCCACAACTGCCCATTGAGAAGGCTTGCATCTTGCATTTGTCTCGATCGTTTCATCCTCACTTTCTCAAATACTGACAGCGCTGTTGGGACGTGTCCATGGACGTTAATTTTCGAAAGCGAGTGCGCAAGTGCCACGCCGTCTTCGATAGCCATCGCGGCGCCTGAGACGGAGGCGATTAGCAGTCGCACTGGAAATTTCTTTCTTTCTTTATTTTCAGACCTTGAGACATGTAGGGAAGCATTGCGTGAGCAGCATCTCCAAGTATCACGAGCTTTCCCGACACCCACCGCTCAAGTTGTGAACCGCTTAGGAGGGGCCATTTAAGCGTCTTGTCAATCACGCCAATGATTTTAGTCAGCCTGGTAGATCAGTCAGTTTCATGGGTCCAAACCTGCTAATCAACTACGTACTTTGGATCCCATCCATGAAATTCAGCCTTCATGTCCTCCAGAGCCTTTGCTTGATCCCAACCAGATGGATCTGTCTCATCAGGGTGGGAGAGGACCAGGTTAAAAGTCTTCCCGGCCCCAATGCTGTAAGCCATAACATGTCGCTTATCACCGATCCTAAGCGACTCTCTCATCAGCCACCCTCTTCGCTGTATTTATGAAATATTTCTCACCCACCAAACATGGAGGGCTGGCTCGTTGAGCAAGTTCGCAAGGTCTGGGTCATTCCTCATCCGCTCCACGTCAATGGTCGATCTGTAGGCTGCAAATCCGGTTTTCTGCGGCGGTTTATCCTCTCCTCCGAGGACTCTTCGCCGGGCAATAGACTTGATGCCTAGAAACATCATACATGTTAGAAACTGATAATGGACTTTCGGGATTCCACTGACCATCCGCTGGCACAATAAGCTCAGCTGAAATGGATGACCCATCCCGAAGCGTAACGCTTGGAAGTTGGGCATTGTAATCCACAATCCTCGAATCGAGTTTCACCGTAACTCCCAGGTCTACAGCCCTCCGATGCAACGCAGCATGAAAATCAGCTCTGTGGATCACATAGTATGCCGCATTATAGTTTTGACGGAATTCCGGGATCAACCGGGTGCGTCCGATGACATGTCCGTTTTCCCAGCGCCTGAAAAGAAATTTCGTGAGGTTCCGTCACACAATCCTCCAGGTATGGCTCGAGCCCCAGTTCGGCCAAGAGCCGTGTTGAGTTGGAAGGGATCTGGATGCCTGCGCCAACCTTGAAGAAATTCTATCAGACGAGATCTCTGCATGTCTGTTTCTCAGCCGATGATTACATACCTCCTCCAGCCGCGGTGTTTGTTCGTATACGGTCACATTGTGGCCATGTTGTGCGAGTGCAATGGCGGTAGCCAAACCTCCAAGCCCCGCGCCAACAACGATGATATCTAAAGTGAGCCGGGACTTATCAGTTGAAGCTACTGTGCGATGCAGAGACCTAAGAAAATATAAACAATTGGTATGGTATGTTGGCGTCTGCAAGAACACGCGTTAGAAGATGGAAGGCGTTGGCGACTAGCAGTGCTGACTAACCCGAAAGACTGACGCTGTCAAATTCGCCATAATTTCTGTCCTGGCGTTGCAGGACAAAGGCTCAAATTCGGCAATTCAAGATCTGGTTTGGAAAGTCGTACAGTTTCTACGTTATAATTACATTGTAGAAAGACATCGTTCCGACGCCAATGTGGTCTTCCCGATTCTTCCCCGACTGTTCCGCAGCAGCTTTCAAGGCAGGGGGAATGAAAGATAAACCTGTTGCTGGATTCTTAATATTAATGGACACCTTTCGGCCTCAGAAAGCCTCTTGATATCAAGATTGTCCAACCAAGAAACTTGTCATCTCCTTTTGGACCTAGGAAATTTCGGCAAAATCATCCATGGCTCCTGCAATCGACGAAGAACCCTACCAAGACAATGAAGTGACGGAAGAGCAGCTGCTCGCAGCCGTGGAGAAGAACAACACTCTCCCACTGTGGGCGCAAATGACACGTCTGAATCCACCGGAGCCAAATCCAATATGCGTCCCTTTCTTATGGAAATATCAGTCCATACGACCCCACCTGCTCGCCGCAGGAAAGCTGATCACGGAGAAGAAAGCAGAAAGAAGGGTTCTGATGCTGGTGAATCCTGCACGAGGTGGAAAAGAATGCTCCGTCCGTATCTTCAATGCCAGAGTGCTGACCAATTTGTCTTCATGTCCAGATGCTCCATACACGACTGATACTCTGTATGCCGGTCTTCAACTGGTCATGCCGAATGAGACTGCACCGGCGCACCGGCATACTGCTTTTGCCATGCGATTCATCATTGAGGGAGATGGTGGTTTCACTGCTGTTCATGGGAGACGAATTCGAATGCAGCAAGGAGATGTTATCGTGACTCCTACGTGGAATTATCATGACCACGGTAAGGATGGATCAGGTCCCATGATATGGTTGGATGGTTTGGATCTTCCGAATTTCTGCCACTTCCCTGTGCATTTTGTCCAGCATTACAATCAACCGCGGTATCCGGCAGAGGACATCGACAGTAATCAATCCGCCATCGTGTTCCCTTGGGTACAAATGAAAGCCCAGCTTGACAGTGTGGAGGGAAACTGGGCCGCATGCCGCTATCTCCGATCGGATGGTCGTGAAGGTACGTGATGGATATACAACTGTCAGAAATTTTGCGCCAGTGCCATGACATCTGTGGAATTCGTCTGCTGACGGCTGCAGTTAGCAGAATCCTCGGTGGCAGTGCCGAGAGGATAGACGCTGGATGTTCGTCGCCGCGTCGTCGGGAGACAACATCTGCCGTCTATCATGTCATTGCCGGCACCGGCCATTCCGTCATTGGACAAAAGAAATTCTCCTGGGAAAAAGGAGACACGTTTTGTGTGCCCGCCTGGTATCCATATGAACATTTTGCCGATCCTTCACAAACTGTGTTTCTGTACCGGTTCGACGATAAACCTATGCTTGATGCCCTGGGCTTTTATAGGTCGGAGGGCATGGATACTGAGACCCTAGTATCCGATTAAATTTAATGATATCATGATAATCTATGCAGTCTCTTACCGTCTCTCTCTTTCCCTATGTATACTTATCTCCAAGTTTATAACTATGGAATTGATACGTTGCAAGTGCTGTACAATAATAATACATCCTGTGAATAGACATACAACGTTTTATATTAGTTCATTCCCACGTATAGATAGCTCTAAGAAGATTCTACACACTTGATTTCCTCAATCCTATCATCATTATTGTTACCTGACGAGGATCGGCCGGCTCCCGGCTCCCGGTTTCCCCCCCTCCCGCCTTCCGACGTCTCCCCGGCGACAACCATCAAAACCTCTCCCCGATTTCATTCTGAATGGCCTGACTATCAAATTCTTTCGCTCTAAGACATATATCCGGAAGGGATGGATGCCTCCAACGGGAGCCCGCCGCCAGAACCGCCGGCAAAACGTCGCCGAGTCGCTCTGGCCTGCGATACATGTCGGACTAGAAAATCCCGAGTATGCTGATCGATAATCCCACGAGATACATCCATCTGTGATGGCGACTGACATTCTTAGTGCGACGGGTCTCGCCCCAAGTGTTCTCTATGCGTGGGCTTGGGGTTCGAATGTGTCTATACCTCACCGACCACTGCCACTAATGTAATCATCCGTAAAGAGTATGCCTATGCCTACTAATGGAATCCGCCCTTGCTGTGGTGGAGCTGTTCAGACTTACTCGCTATCAGGTACTTGACTGGCCTGGAGAGCCGTGTCAGAGCTCTGGAAGAGACCTTATGTCTCATCAAAGCCAACGTCGATGATCTATCATCTCGAGTGGGTCGAGGTAGTGATCCAAGGAAGGGACCGGAGTTGGAACCATCGCAAGAAGCTGAACGGATGCCAGATCTTGCTGGTGCCGAAGATCCCATTGATGCGATGGGCGCAGTCGTCTTCGCAGATGAGGAAGATTCTGGATTCTTCGGTACTCCTCTGTAAATATGTATTTTTTTTTGGTTCGCACATGCTAATAGCGTCCAGGCCCATCTTCAAACATTGCTTTTTTGCGTCACCTATCACAGGCGGTGACATCGGCTGGGAAGATGCAGAGTGAATTGACTTCCCCTTCACTCCATGAATCTGGGCAATTTGAGGGAGGTTTCATGAGCGTATCTCGGCCTCCGTCTCCCACACGTAATCAAGCGCCTATGCAAAACCAGAACAATATTTTCACGCTCCCTCCTCCAAGCGAAATGTCGGAACTTATCCAGAAGTACTTTTCAGATACGGGACTCCTTTTTCCGTATCTGCATGAGCCCACCTTCCGCGAAGCTTACGCCCAGTTAGTACGGGAAAGTTTCCGCAAAGTCCGCCGTACATGGCTTGGATTGTTAAACATGGTATTTGCCATGGCTACCATCACAGCTTCCCCAGGGGGCGTGCGAGCAGACACCCGGATTGAGAGGTCTGATGTATTCTACCAGAGAGCTCTTGGCCTTTGCGGTAAAGAGATCTTGCGCGGGACGACACTTGAAGTAGGTAAGTAAGCGGGATAGGAGTACACATATCTGTGTCGATGAAATTGATTCTAAGTGCCATCCATATTGGTGTGTTGCAGTTCAGTATCTTCTTCTGATGGGACAATACCTTCAAGGAACACAGAAGTCCGTTCAAGCCTGGACAGTTCATGGCTTGGCAGTGAAAGCTGCGCTTCAACTGGGCTTGCATTCTCAAGAAGCATCCAAGGTCTTTCCGCCTTTGGAACAAGAAATTCGAAAGAGAACCTGGTATGGTTGTGTGGTTTTGGATAGGTGAGGGAGCCGTCGAGTCGAGTTTATTTGAATCTATTCTTCAACTAAGGAAATTTTTTTTCACTATAGGACCCTGAGCATGACTTTCGGCCGTCCGGCTGCCATACCCGACAGCTATGTCAAGCTTGGGCTACCAATCGAATACGAGTCGGTGACAACCCCGGCAACTGTGGATGATGGCAGTGCTTCTCTGAGCCTGTCTTTTTTTAAGTATACAATGTGCGCAAGTTCTGAATTGTGATTCACCGTGAACCGTCATCTAATGAGCAAAAAAAAAAAAGAACATTGTACAAGCAGATGTGGCACACCATCGACCTTCTCTATGGCCAGAATCTGGGATGTGATAAGCCATCCAGTATCAGCGAGACAGTCGCACATATTTTCAAGGTGGAGCAGCATCTCGTTGCCTGGGAGAGATCGCTGCCAGACTCGCTCCGGCTGACCTGCGCTCGACATTTGCAAGAAGAAGAGCGACAGGAGCCAGACTATCTGAAATGGAGATTTCGTGTCATTCTAACCCTTAGGTATCTCAATCTTCGTGTGCTATTGCATCGACCGATGCTCATCAAATTCATTGATGCTCGGGGAAACGGGGAGGGTGACCCGCATGAGCTGAGACTGCTGAAGCAAATCGGTACCAACAACATTCATATCTGCGTGCAGTCCGCTATGGATATCATCGACTTGGTTTATGAGGCTGGGTATGCGCCTAGATGGCAGGCAAGCCGAAGCCTTTTAGGCGCGTGGTGGTTCTCACTCTATTATAGTGGGTTCCAATATCACTTACCTAACTCTTTCTTATGAAGATTAAGTTGATGATGGTATTCTAGCATTCAACGCGGCGTTGGTTGTTTTGGGATCGCTCTGGATATGCCGCGATGGAGATCCAGGTTCTTCATCAACGGCAAGTTTGGTCGATCAGGCCAAAGTCTATCCTAGTCGTGCTGTTGATGCCCTGCTGAACTTAGACAATGGGAATAAGATGGTCGATCGGTGTCGATACTACCTGGAAAATTTTAATAATGCGTTAAACCCACGTGGTGAGTAACTCGCTCGTTTCTTTAGAGTCGAGTCAAAATGGAAGGAAGCTAACAATGAATTTGATAAGATGCCAATATGGCCGCGTCCAACTCCCTCGTTGCAAGCCTCTCCAATGCCCGACAAGGAGGTATGAGCAGCAGCGATGATATTGATTTTTCCCCGCTGGGAATGGAGTTTGGAGAGTTTCTCCTGGATGGGGAGCTTCAAGGTTTAACTAGCAGGCCCGGAGTCACCCCAGCAGATGTGCCTGGAAGGATGGCTCATCAGTAGGATGCCTGGTATATAGCTTGTGCTACGGTTTTGAGGTTTATGGTTGCATGCAAAGAACCGAGAACACGCGCTCGTAGTCGGGCTGATAAGTTGTTGCATTGATTGCATCGGAAAATTGCATTGAAGTCGGAGAAGATGATGACTAACTACTACATAAACACTGTGTTCTGTTCTGATGACTGACTGACTGACTGATATGTATTCAGGTGCGGCAAGGATAGGATACATATATTAAATGAATGAGACTTTGAATTCCCAAATAAATGCCCGCCCGACTTTTCGGAGATATGATTAATGTCCATGGCGTACATGTACATGTACGCCCGTTACCGAGGTATGTAGTTAGTGAACTTTCTCAGGGACGAGTTATTAGTTATTGAATGAAATCATAATGTGCAACTCACATCATCCATGTACGTATGTAGGCTCTTGTTTAGCTGGAATGAATATCACGGAGCTCGCTCAATGGCTAGGACGTAACGAGGGTAGCTACATAGACATGGAAGTCTACAAAGGAATCAAATTGGGCATCTACCGTCTGCTTTTTTCGCCGTCAAATACTAATCATAAATGATAAAGCTCATGGCCGGAAGGAAGGGGGGGGGGAGGATCAGGGAGAAGTCTGACTATTCAGGATCTGCAGAGGAGCAAGAGTAGAAAGGAATACTACTACTATAGAGAAAAATCTCTTCCTGCTTGATTTCTGTAGTCATGACAAATTCTTTTTTCCCCTAGCAGTATGGAGAATGAGAACTTCCACTAGTCAATTTAAATACCAGAGATTATTGCAAATGCTTGCTAGACAGACTTCGAGTAAGCTAGGAACAACCTCTACTAGTCTATATATAAATGCGAAAGAAATGTGCCTTCTAGAAGCCCTGTTCTATTTAATCTGAATCTCCTCTAGAATTTCATATAATATATATATATATACACTGTGATAGCCTTATATTGGAGTTGACACCAACATTAGATAAAGATATTCACAGAATGGTATATCAAGTCTGAGAGAATACCGACCAAGGTCCTCCTCCTTTGGGATTACTTCCATGGTTGTGTAGCATACACCTGTAGAGCTGTAACTCAGCTTGGTGACGATGTACAATGCCTCGTCAAAAGTCTCAGCCCACCCCCCATTTTCCTGCAAAACCCATATATTACAGCTTAATTTATCAACAAAAGTATACTATAAGAGTATTATAAAAAATATATATTATAATAGAGAATTAATCAGATTAAATAATGTTGTAAAAAGAGCGGGAAAATTTTAAGCTAGAGGTTCTAATAATGGTTTAGCCGTGTGCTACTTCACGAGTCTATTGCTGACAGTTATGTACCTACCCAGCCGATTATCGTCGATGGAGAAGAATGGACGCTTGATTAAGTGGGAAGGAATTCCCATTGTACGAGAACTAATGGGAATACGACGAGAATCTGGCCGAAGCCAGGAAATCTACCACCAAAACAAAGCGCCAGTCAAAGCCCAGGCTCCTTTTTCCTACGAGGTTTTGGTCTACATACTATACATACTCATCATCGCTGGCGAGTAGGTAGCTGTCGAGACCGTGGAACAATTGTTGGCTATATAATTCTTATTCCTGACAAACGAAGGGACAATGCGATAGTTATATAGTTTTTTTTTCCCTTAATCAACTAAACATATTCTAAAAAGCCTCATGTCCATAACCTATTTCGACAGGATCAGATACACAATTCATCCGCCACTCAGGCGAAATCCAATTTCACGTCCTGCCCATCAACCCAATTCCCATGCAGGCCTGGTCTTAGTCTGAGAGGAAGCTTGACAATAGCCTGCGGCTCAGTGAATCTTTTCGTGTCAATAATATGTAACTCGCTGGACATGGTGCTGTAATTATTCACGAGCATGATCAGGTACCCATCGCCTTCCTCCTGAGAGCGAGGGATGAAGACAGGCTCTTGCACAAAATGCGTCGGCCCAGGAAAGTACGTTTCGTAGATATCGTGCTTGAAATCGAGGTGTCCCACCGCGTTGTATGGCGGAAAGCCGCCGCCCATCTTCGGCAATACGGCCGCGAAGTCGGTTCCCAGGCGACGGTCCATAACATTAAAGAAGCACTTCGAATGCTTCTTGGATGCGTAGCGATCGTCTATGCGAGGGAACTCGACATCTTCCGCAAGAAGAACTGTCGGCGGGGGCAACTCGAGCTGGGACGAATGCGGGTGAATAATGAACCTAGTCAAATTCGACCGAATTTCCTGCGGATTGGGCGCATTTCCCTCGGCATCTGGCCACCAGAAGAAGACGTTTTTATCGCTGAGAGGAATGTCAAAAACAATGGACCCATCCTCCTTTTCATAGGCATTGGCCGTATGTCCTGGAAATGCATTGGGTGCCCTAAACCACTATAGTAAGTGTGAGAGTATTGTTCTAGATCACACGATAATACATAATTTATCTGTCTCACCTTCACATCCGAGCTCTTTGCTCCACGGCGAGGCAGCAAGCCAAGATAGAAAGGCAGGTTTGGATCCCATTGCCAGTGCTCACCACCCTGCTTCAGCCTCTCAATATCACACACTTGCGGAATAAGAGGGAACAAAACCTAGCCATCATTTTTGTTTAGATTTCGACCTCAAAAAAAAAAGGTCAGAACAGTGGTAGCAGGGCTTACCCAGTTTTCTGTGACTGCAAAATCATGGATCATGGCCACAGCTGGCGCAACAAGCCAGACGGTTTCCGTGAATTTGCCGTCTGCGTTGATGGAGTAATAGCAGATGTCAGGTGTTCCATCACCTTTCGCCTCATAACCAAAGCATACCATCTCATTCGTGATGGGGTCGAACTTCGGATGAGCAGTAAATGTCAAGCTAGGAAGCTGTCCGTCAAAGTCCCAGAGGCCGATTGTCTCCAGAGTTTCTGGATCCAACGCATATGGTGGAGAGTCCTCTTTTAAGGCAAGCAGCTTCCCATTGAAATAAACAATGTTTGTATTCGCCGTGCTTCGAATTTTGAACGCCACCGCATCAGTATACCTGTTGCGGTATTTACCTGGTATCAACTGCAGTCAGAATGTCATGGTAGATAAGGCCAGGGAGTTGCCATTATAATTGCAATACCTATCAGAGCACGTCGGGCTTGTCGTTCTCTAGTGAATTTCTCAGTCCGGACATAGCGCTGTTTGAAGTCGACATTTCCCGACTTGATCCTGAAAGCGCTGATATTACCGTCGCCATTGAACCACTGTGTACAGGTACATGGTTTCTATCAGATATGTCCTCCAGCGAGAGGGGTTACACTTACTTACCTGATCGGGTGGAACAAACGGAGCAAACTGAGGATCTGGCATAACACGATAGAAAGTGCCATCGATATCATCTGGAATGGTACCCTCAATCTCCAGATCTCGAACCTCTCCCTCGAATCGGCACGGTTTCATGAACGCCGAGAACTGCGGCTGGTTCGGGAAGGGTTGTCGGTAGTGGCCCGCCATTGTCGAACTGAGAAATACCAGATGACAAAGAATGGTAACAGAAACAATGTCAGATGTAATAGGAAATTGCTAAGCGTTTATAAGCCCTGCTTGGATGCCGTACGGGACTTGCGGAAGACATACCCGCTCTTTCCCCGGAGCTCCACAGTTCAAGAAGCTGATATCGAGCATCGTTACCGGTCCTTATGTCTTAACTATGTACCTGGGACTATGAGTAAGTCTGTTCCGTTGGAGTTAAGTCCGAAATTTCTGGGCTCGATCTCATAAAATGGAACCTAAGTCTGCAGCTACAGCTACAGCTACAGCTACAGCTGCCGCAGCTTTTCACCCTCGTATCATGGGCGCAGAAATTCCTCTTCCATTTTGGGCCAATGCGGCCGTGTTGCTGGTAGCCGCTTGCATTGCAAAATGCGCATCCCAGGGCCTCGCTGGGCAGCCCTAACACGATGGTGGCTCTTCGTTCAAGAAATGAGGGGAAATGCGTACGAGGTCATCACAGAATTACACCGGACTTATGGTGCGTGCATGATCCCATCTGCAGTGTTCTCCGATCTGCTGATGATGATTTTCAAGGTCCCCTGGTCAGGATTGCCCCGGGAGAGCTGTCCATCAATGATGATCAAGCATTTGCAGTGATCTATGGGCAAGCGAGCAAATTCACAAAGGCACACTATTACTACCGTGCCTTTAAACTGTAAAGGGGTTGTTGAGTGGAGACAGTATGGTATGACTTATATAGCTGTCGTGGAGTAGGCGATACGCCGTCGAGCACACCCCGACAGTACATATACACGGGAGTATCAGGAGTGTCCCCTTTCCAATTGGGGAATGACTTTGCTAGCGAATGATGCAGTGAATGAGTTGATAAGGGTCTTGACGCGTAGCCACGGAGTATACGGCTACTCGCAGGTTCCCGATCGAAGAGGGTTTATTAGACTACAATAGGTGTAGTATATAAATTATTAACAGTCATAGTAAATAATAGGCAATAGTAATATAAATATAATATAAATATCTCTTTAGAGTCCATAGGTCTAGTAAGAATAAATCAATAATACCTTGCTGACCCTTCGGTATGAATCTTCCACCTTTCTTTCGACAGATTTTATGGGATTTTGATTGATGCTGGTGGCAGCAGATAAAATCCTTGCTTTTACATACTACATACTACATACTATATAATAGCAGGTTCTTAATGATTTTTTTACTTCTTTCAAATTTCATTATTATTCAGAATCACTCGGATTCAAATTAAGGATGTTTAAAGAACTCAATATATTATTTAGTAATAGACTGTCTGACCTGCTATATAACCCTGACGACTGTTGACTTCACAGGCCAGTCCTCGTAGTCGGCGGGATTCATGTCCATGCCTGCGAGTATGGATGGCTCAGAAGGATAAAATCTTTGTAGGATGTGAAAAAAAAAAGATTGCTGCATTGCCTACAATCTGGTCAGTGCAGTTGAGCCAGGATTGCATCGGTGCTAGGCTCTTTCAGTTCCATATGCCTGATTTGCCCGGTGATAAGATACCGTTCGGATCCATGAAGTTCTTTAGCCCTGTGAGGTACCGCCTTAATGCACTGTTGTTGAAATTGAAATGAGCAGCGATATCGTCCATGTATTTGACGTGAGTGCGATATTCGGAAAAGCCCTGGTCCAAGCCATCGTCGACTAATTTCCGGTATATCTGATGGGCCCGATCTTCTTCTGGTGGAGTGAAGATGACAAGCTCAATCGCGAGGATGTAACGACCATAGACATGGAAATCGGAGAAGAAATCGAACCCGGCATCCACGGTCCGCTGTTTCGCCGTGAGATACCAGGAGTACAGCTCGCGACCGGAGGGCGGAAGGACTGGTGAAAAGCTGATATGGCCGCTGTCTTTGCCGCGATAATCCAGCAGACGTAGTGGCGCCAATGTTGGCTTCCCGTTGTATGGGACTTCCAGGTCTCCAATATCCTCTGCTTTGAGTGCGTCACCTTCGATCCCTCCAAAGGTCTGTGTGCCAAATTGCACGCCATCAACGGCTTTGCGAAACGTGCGCTGAATCAAATCCCAAGTGGCGTTCGCAGTCTCCATGGACCCATAGAGTGCGAATTGTGCCTTCCAGAAGCCCCACTGCTTCTCTGCCCTAATTCTCTCCAGCACGCTCATGGGGATGCACGTATCGCGGTAAGGGATAAGCTGTTTGTACACTGCCGGGTCATTGCTGGTCATGCACTGGCGAAAAACGTTGGAAATCGAAGGCGAACTCTGGATGATGTGTCGTCGCTGAAGGTCTGAAAGGATGCCAACCAAGGGTATCAGATCCTCTTCTCTAGGGACGCTTATATCACAAGCCATCAAAAACTCGGGCGCAGGAGTCATGTGGATTCCGATCTTTGTCACAATGCCTGCTCAAAGTCAGATTTCCAGATGGGATATTGCTATTGACGAGAAAGGACAGACCTAGATTTGACTGATAGAAAAGCCCATCTACACTAGGTCCGAATCCCCTGTATAGCGAGCGTCATTCAGGACACCTTCTCAGCAACATGAAGACAAGACAATCAGCTTACCATTTGTATAGCGGAAAGGCAATGTTTCCATCCATGGCCCCCATCCCTGTCTTCAAAAGCTCGCCGTTGGGAAGCACGACTTCCATGCCACACTGTCTCTGGGTATGCTCACCATCAGGCGTATATCCAAAACCTCGGTCGAGGGTGTTCCCAACAACGGAGCCCCAGCCGATAGCAGGAACCGATGGCCAAAGCTTCAGTCCTTTGTCCTTGATGTATTCGTAAAGATCAAAGAAAGATACGCCAGGTTCGACAACGGCGTACGCGTATTCCTCGTTCACTTCGATGATCCGATTTAGCCGGTGAAGATCGAGAACCAGGCTGCCGGACGCCACCGGGGCACTTGCACCGTAGCTAAGCCGTCGATGAGTTCCTATTCCCTAGGGGAGATCAAGAAAAGAACAATTTCTCACCCTAAATTCTTTCCCCGAGAAACTGTCCAGAGCGGTAGTTTGTACATGTTGGCGAGATGAACAACTTGTTGCACCTCGCCGACATTTCCAGGCCGGACAGCGCCACTGGCCTTGGGAACCTGTGATTTTTCCATTGCGTATGGATCGCCATAGCTGTTTTGTCCGTGCGGGCCTTGAAGAGCACCGTGGGAGGCATTTCTAGAGACATTATCGGGCCCAACAATTTCTGAAAGGCGATCGAGAATCTCTTCAAACGTTGAGGCGGCGATGTTCGGAGGAAGCACTAAGGACGATGACCTAGACATTTTTCAGAAGGCAAGTGAGAGGCATATTGGATGCGTGGTAGACAACTACATTCAGAAAATATGCCTGCACGAGATCGCTGCCACCTATATACATGTCTCATCTGGCCATGTTTTTTATCCGTCTTCCACCTCAGAGCGTATACATCGGACTTTTGTCGAGAACCGGGGAATGACCGGGAACGTTGACGGACCACCCGACGATTCATTCGTCTCCGGATATCGGTTACCGTATCCGAGTCGCATTTCGCAATGCAAGTGATGAAACACGGCTTCAAGACATGCTAGATTGATTTACTGCTGACAAGTATTCTGCGCTTGCTAATGATACCGAATATGGCCTTACCGCTTCTAGCCAGTTTATATAGTGTACTGTATGTACATACAACTCATATATTACGAGTAAATCTGGTGATAGGATAGTACAAATTGCCATCTACGCTTCCATTTCATTATCCTGGACTGTAGAACCTATTTCTTCCGCCTGTGCAGTCTGCAAATCACGTCCGTCTGTTTAACAAACCAATGATCCGTCAAAGTCCATTCAGCTCGAGGATCCGAAAGTTCGATGTGGTAATCACGCAGCAATTGAGGAATCAGCTTGGACATTTCAAGAAGTGATATATTTTTCCCGAGACATGTCCGTGCTCCTGATCCAAACTGAGTGCCGAGAGTTGTCAGCACCACTGCGACCTTGAAGATTTGAGTGAACCACAACTCACCGCTAGAAAATTCCTCTCCATTCGTTTTGAAGCCGTAGCATCCGTTTCTAACCAGCGTTCAGGACGATATTCGTCGACATCACGACCATATACTGATTTATCTCGGCTGACCACCCATGGATTGACCCCAACAATGGTGCCTTCAGGCAGCCATCTTCCACAAAGAGTGGCACCTCCCTTCGGTACAACACGCTCAAGTAGTTGACCAACAGCCGGGTGCATACGCATAGCTTCTTTCATACACGCTTGGAGGTAATTTCATCCTGTTGGCCTCGGCGAAGGTGACCACTTTTGATAGTTCGCCGTTTCGGTCCATTGTGTCGATCTCCTCCACCAACTTGTTGTAACAGCGCGGATTCTTGCATAAATAGTATAGCATTGACCGTAGTGAGATAGCGGTGGTGTCGCTTCCAGCGAAACTATAGATATGTAGTTAGCAGTGAAACGGAGATAGGCGGACCTGGGGTGACATATGGTCATTACATACATATTACTGGTGGCATGACTGAGCAGTTCTTTGTCGGTCATAACGTGCTCTCCATCTCGAGACCGTTTGAAACGAGCCAGCATATCACGGAGCTGATAAGCGGACTTGTCCGTTGTCTGATACCTCTCCAGTTGCTTCGCAGCAAACTTGACGATATAGCCTGTAGAGTTCAGTCGAGCAAGAGCCGGGACAAGGTTGGCAATGGATCCAATGGCTCTATTTCCCAGGAGGAAGCGATGCAAAGTCGGTACTTCTCCGATCACGGAATTGTAGGCAAGACATCCCTCGATAGCGTCAATAATGCCAGCGATGTCCTTCTCTTCTTCGAGGAAACCAAGTCGGTTCGAAAAGGTAATCGATGTGATCACATCAAAGGCATACCATTGTAGCCATTTTCCAAGGTCGATGTTCTGCCCTTGCATGCCATCAAACTTTGTTTGCAGAAGTTGGATGCAAATATCACGTCATTGGCTCAAGCTCTACCAGAGTCGACATAGAGTATGCATTTGCAACGGGGCGTTTGAGAGCTTTGTGTGCCGCTTCATCGCGAACTGCAAACACCGTCTGGATACTCTCACCCTTTAATGTTACATCGAAGAGGGTATAAAAATCACTCTGCAAGAGCGTTAGGGTTTAAGCACTACCGCGAGATTGGAAGAGGGCAAGCGAACCTTGTAGAATTTGCTCGTAATACCATAGACAATTGGGAGCAAGTCCGGGTCCGAGAAGGACACGTGATTCGGGCCTACTCTAACAAGAGGGCCATACTTCTCGTGGTACTTGATATGCGTCTTGAATTGGTGTCCAGAAAGAGCAGTAAGGATTCGATCAAGAGGTGATATGCGTGCAAGAAAAGGTCCCGGAATCCCACGAAGGCCAGGGCGGTACGTGACGCGGAGCAGGAGTGCTAGGAGTGCTAGGAAGAATATAATTGCACCTTGCCATCGTGCCTCAAGGTGGACGAGTTCCAGAAGTTCCATAATCCGAGATCTTTGTACAGTGGTGATATAATGAGGGTGTGTTCACTGGGAATGTATATGCTAAGACATCTCAACGGCAAAATATGACGGATGAAGACGAAAAGTTTCCTAGTAAAGTAGTCTGTCCCACTGCCTTACGTCGATCATTCCCCGCATTTTCCTAAAGGTGGATATGTACTCGGGGCTATGTCGGATAGAAAGGGAATTGTCCCGCATCACGAACAGCACAGGTAACTCGTAGAGCCCATGCACTTCTGGTTAGTTAGTCTACTCAAGCTAGGAGTTTTCTGGTTCAGTCAGCCAGTCAGTCGAACATAGATCGATCGTCTTTATTATCGTCTCCGTCGACAATACTGTATGAATGCATTCTATCTTTAGTATTTTAGGGTTATAATTACGGCGGCAAGCCGCAGTATTAGTCCATCGATCGTTGAAGACCTCAACATACCATTACTTACTTACCACCCCTTCCGACCAACAATCAACCCCAACCCCCCATTCGGCACGACGCCCTCTTCAAAGAACGCCTTCCGGACATTCTCAACATGTCTCTTGGCCTCGCGCTTCGCCGCCTCTTCGTCGGGCACCTGCTTCGTGCGCAGCAGCGCCGTCGGCGCCAGCGACGTGAGCACCTTGTACACCCACGTCTGCGTGGCCGCCGCCATGGCCGGGTGGTCCGCGGTGTTTTAGTCGTATTTGACGACGTCCTGGCTTGCGCCCATGCTGACCTGCGCGCCGAAGGAGAGTTTCAGCGTTTCCAGATAGGGGGTGTCGGGTGGTTCTTCACCCCGTCGAAGAATTGCTGTTGCGCTCCGTTTTTTATACTATAGAGAACTTGCCTAACAGTTCTATTCCTGCGATCTGATTTGCTGCTCCGTTCTAGCTGCGCGCCGTTCCTGGCATGCAGTTCTCCACTTTGGCCACTGCGAGCTGATTTCGACTCGGCAGATTGCAAGCCGATTTCTATATGGCACACTCACAGTTGCTCCTCATAAGCCGTTCAGACAGGTATTATAAAAGGTCGCAGACCTCACCTCTCTTTAATTCCGTAATGGCTCATAATTCAAAGTTATTCGTTCTTAAACACGCTCATCACAATGTCACCTTGCAACGTTACCCTGACGATGTCAGTGGACCTTAACAAACTGGAAGTTTCAATTGTGCACTTGCAGAGACAGGTGGCTCAACAACTAGTTTGCCTCATGAATCTTGCTACAAAATTAAAAGCCAGACTCTCTATATCTGCAGTAGAAGCTCGATTTCCGAAGGTAGTTTACTAACCACCATATCTTCAAGATCGAACTGGAATTGCTGACAACTGGGAACTTCAGACAAGGATCGCAAAGCCGAAGCTCAGAGGTTCAACCAACAACATGTCCTGGATAATTGTCTTATTAAACCAGCTGCGAAAGAAGCTGTGTGTACTTTACTATTTGCTGAAAGTATTCCGAGCGTATCTCACAGCCCTACGATTGTCCTTAAGCAACAATGGGAGGCCATCAGGGAAAGCATGAAAGTGAATGGATCGGCTCAAAGCAACGATGAAGGGCTTTAGGATCTCTGGCTCAATGGATACAAGTGCACAATTTCGTTGCTGTTGTTCTGTTAGCGCCAATACATCATTTTGGGCAGGAAAATTGGGCAATGAAGGTCAGAGTTAATGTTATTAGAGAGATGTTTTGTACCTATTGACAGAATTGGACTTAAAAAAAATTTTTTAACATGATTAGAATAACAGGTACAGGATTAAAGGAAGAGGTATAAAAAACAACTTTAACAAACAAAAGCATAAATGATTATGCTACTCCTCATAATATTGTTAACTACATTCCTAATTTCTATTGGCAAAATGCTGCCTAGAGGTAGAGGGGCAAACTGTAGAAATGTAGATAAGGTTTAACAAAAAGAGTAATGGCAATATAACTGCTAGAGCAATAAAGGCAGAAAGAAAACCACCGTATTAGATCTATATATTGTGGGCTGAAAAAGCATGTTCTTCAAAATATATAACTCCTTTAAGAAGCTCATTATATACTGGATAAGGGCAATTAAAAGGCTCTGTGCCTATGAACCAGTAATGACAATCCTATAGATACTATTAGAGATGGTCATTATGCAAGAAGGAATACATCCTAGCAATATAAGGAAGTTAATAGTCCCCTAGGCAGAACAGATACTATATGCCCAGACATATAACGGGGAAGATATCTGCATTAACAATATTGATAGGTAAGAATATGGCATTAGGTCTTGACTGTGAAACTCTATGGTTCTGAGGAGCTTTATGTAGATTATATAGTACAACCTAGTCTGCAATAACTTAGAGTCAGCAACTATGGATTTTGATCTAATCCTCCTTACTCTTAGAAGGTCTGAAAAGATTCTAGGTAAAACATGTATACTTAAGGAATATGAACTGAACCTGCTCTCCATCATTGATTTTGAACTTTTTGCAGGTTAATAACCCTAGGAGCTGCTTTTTGATCAGGACTATATTAATATTTTTTTTTAAAAAAACTTTTCTCTCATTTAGTTATAAGCCTCTTGCTGAAGGGACTATCTTAGATTTTCAATGGTGATCCCTAGTTCAGAATATTGGCAGTAAAGATCAGTTCCTTATGCCTTTAGGATAGAACTATACTTCCTTTCTATAAGCTTAAAAAGGGATAGTTGCTAGTCACATTTCTTAACCAACTCTGGATCTTACTTGATTGCATCTAAAGGAGAATCAAATGCTCTCTTCCTGGACAGATCGTTGTCACGAAAAGAAGCCATTTCAGACAAGGAGCATTCACCGTATTTATGTAATTTGGAAGCCATTCTCGCAGATAGAGCAACAGAGAAGCAAAGCTGCCAGCTCTAAAATGGGGGGAAAAGCAAGGATCTATGGATGAACAGGCTGTAGGTGAACAAGCATAATTGCATTAGTGCAAAACATGGAGAGATATAGATGATGGACAAGATCGCGTATAGTTGCCAAAGTTATCATTGCCCAGTCCAAAAAGCAGTGAGGTCGAATTGTCACGTGAGGGGAAGTAACGCTGAAAGCAGTGTCGACTGACGCCGAAAAGAGCGTCAATTCCCCCGACTTACGGACTATAGAGGTACTGTTGACACAGATACCGTGACAAATGCTATTCAAGAGGAAGACCAATATCATTAAATTAATATATTAGCTATAATTTAGTACAGATGAACGCAGTATGACCAGCTATCCCCTTAGAAGGATTTTGTCCTGAAAGTTGGATACTGTGAGTTGACTCCACACCGGGGTTTGCTACCTGCCTAGATAAGAAATCAATCCACTGGGGAGGGTCGGGGTACTTCCGACGACTAAACTTTCATTTTTTTAATTATTATCAGTATCACTCCAACGACCTGTTTTATTTCCCTTAAAAATAACAATAATAATTTGAACTTGACATTATCTTTGGCTGAAACTTAGACAGCCAATTTCTGTGATTACTGTCCTGCAAATGGAGCAAGACCCGGGCTTTATTGCGGCGGTTGAAGAAGCGCGACAGGGTGCCGCGGAGGGAGGAGTGCCCATAGGAGCGTGCCTCGTGTCCAAGGATGGGAAGATCCTGGGTCGCGGACACAATATGCGTGTTCAGAAAGGGAGTGCCACGTTGCATGTCAGTCAATGCTTTCTTTTCCCCGTTTTCTGTGACGTTACTGTGTAGCTAAATCATGGTATCATAAATATTCCAGGCAGAAATGTCCGCTCTGGAAAATTCTGGCCGCCTTCCAGCTTCTGCCTACGAGGGCGCAACAATGTACACTACCCTGTCGCCCTGTGACATGTGCACTGGCGCCTGCCTTCTCTACAAAGTGAAGCGGGTCGTCATTGGGGAGAACAAGAACTTTGTCGGCGGCGAACAGTACCTCCGGGACCGAGGGATCGAAGTGGTGGTCTTGGAGAATGAGGAGTGCAAGCAGATGATGGAGAAATTCATTCGCGAGAAGCCGGATCTATGGTACGCAATTCTTGATTCCCCAATCGTGTTTCTTTTTTCCTTTTCTTCTTTTTTCTGTCTATGCCATATCGCTGAACGACTTCATCACTATCATAGGAATGAGGATATCGCCGTTTAGACTTCCTTTCGTCACGTAAAACACGAGCAACGACCTTTCTTTTAGATGCGCAGGTGTTTTATATCCCGAAAAAGAGAAAATAAAATCTCGATAGACTTCAAAATCAAAGCGCACTGGTTCGCTTATGTACCCACGGATTAGTTTCCGCCGATCATGAACGGGTCAGCCGATGAATTTCTTCGAAAAAGAACTTGAGATCGTCTGGATTGACGAACGGAGTGATGCCTATAAATTGTTAGTGTCTACAGTCCAGTGAATACGATTGCGTCTCCATACCATGGCCCAAGTTGGCAATCCATCCTTTCTTGCCTCCTCCAAATCCTTTCACCATATTCTCCACAGCAGCTGTAATAGCAGCCCTGTCGCCGTATAAAACACCGGGATCAGCATTACCCTGAAGCGTTACCCGTCCCCTGGCGATCTTCACTGCCTCGGCCGGATCATGCAACCAATCGAGTCCCACCACATTGTATCCAGAATCGCACAGATCGTCCAGCGCATACCAAGCCCCCTTTGCAAATACGGTCATTGGTACCGGCTCCAAATTCATCTCTTTCAACCGTTTCGGCAGGTGTTTGGAGATGTATCGCAGATACGGTAGTGAAAATTCCTTGAAGGATGCAGGGGATAGTTCCCCTGCCCATGAGTCGAAGACCTGAACCAGCTGCGCGCCTGCAGCGACTTGAAGCGCAAGGTATTCGACGCAGATCTCTGCGATCTTCTGTAGTAACGCCTTGCTTTCGTTCGGGTATTTGTAGATCCACTTCTTCGACTGAATAAACATCTTGCTGCCACCGCCTTCGACCATGTAGCAGAGCAGGGTCCAGGGCGCACCGCAGAAGCCGATCAGGGGCACTCGTCCCTTCAGCTTATATCGGGTAAGTGTGATGGCCTTGTAGACGTAGTCCAGCTCTTGCTTCACATCCACATGCTTGTTCATCACTTTCGCGTATTGGCCGTCATCAGGGGACTTCAATGGCTCCGGAAAAGAAGGGCCCTTCTTTTCGACCATCTCCACTGTCATCCCCATCGCCTGTGGTATGACGAGGATGTCGGAGAAGATGATGGCGGCATCGATGAGACCGGCATACCGCTCAACGGGCTGAATCGTAAGGGTGGATGCGATTTCCGGCGAGCGACAGCATTCGAAGAAGTCACGGTCACCTTTGGCCTCGTGGTACTCGGGTAAATATCGCCCAGCTAGATGATAACAAAAAAAATCAGGTATTTAATTTAATCAATGACGTCCCAAACAATCCATTGGAGGGAAAGCAAAGGAGCAGACACGGGGCTAACCTTGTCTCATAACCCATATCGGAGGACGCTCGACAGGTTCGCCTGCAGGCGGATCAGTCAGATGTCTCCCAGCCAATCAGTGGTCTGAGAAAGCAGTACACACCCCGCGCAGCTCGAAGGAGAAGGTCATTCTTTAGGGGCTCGAATTGTTCTTGCATTTTGACCGGTATGCGAGGAGACTTCTAGCAAGGACCGCGCGGGGAGATCTGGCGGACTTTTGTCCCGTCCGAGATAAGATTGGCCGCAGTGCCAAGTGTTGAACGCTTGCCTCGGTAGGTAACCTCAGTGGGGACCTAACTTTGTGTCATTGGTGTCCGTTCCAGCATGCACAGCCCTAATCGCGCTAGCGCTTATAGAAAGAACACTTGTTACCTTATTAAGAAGAGGGTCAATAAGCAATCTATGCTACTATCCTGGCCGTAAGGCCTATTACTTATCTTTAACTCTCTATACTATCTAAGATATAGATATTGCCACGGTAGTAACTAGGAGTCACCAAAATAACTATATGTATTTATACACTGGCTTTCCCAAGTGTATCGCAGGTCTATCAGTTCACAGTGATGCAAAGCCTCCTGCACGGTACAAAAGCAGAGAAGGGAGGGGGGATGTTGCCATTGACAGTCAAGGCTCCGACGGTACCTTCAAATAGTCAGAATTCCTTTCCTCTCCTTGACCGAGGAGAAGGATATCGTTGCTATTTCTCTTGTTGTACAATCTAGTTATCTCATTCGGGTGCACCAAGTTGAACAGCACCATGACGAGTAACATCAGTGTGGCATCAAAGACGTATAGGAACGCCTCATGTTTTAGCAAATACCCGTCATTTCCCATCAAGTATTCAACGACGCGGAATATCGAACGGACCATGATGAGCGCGGAGCCTGTGTAAAGAGCGTTGAGATGGAGTTTCCATGGTAGTTCGTGAAGGGCCGGCAGGCCTCCACGGTGCTTGACCAACCGGGCGTGGAAGGTGACTCCGACGACAATGAAAAAACCGAAGAAGATGAGCTGGACGAATAGGCCAACTGTTATAATTGTCTCGCCGGCGTTGAGAGCAGATAACGTTCCTATGGCTTGGATGCCTCCGCCTACGTTTGTCGTTAATGACCTCGATTGTCTCGCAAAAAGGTAGCGGGCTTGATGGCTACCAACCTGCACACTGCAGACCAAAGGAGAGCACGTCACCGCAAACAAACACCTTTGTCAACCATTTAAGGGGGATCAGAGCATATTGCTCTCCGTCAACGAGGAGGATGATTCGCCCGAGGACGATGTATATTGATGCAGAAAATAGAGCAGGAGCGACGAGTAGCAGGAGCGATTGCATGATGTAAGGCCCCAGAGCCCAAAGGTCTTCTGCTGATCGCATTCGACCAATGTAGCCCACTATCTCGACTGATATTCGGTGCTGTCAGCTCCGCCGTTGGAAACATATTCCAGAAGGTTGCGAAAAGAATGCCAATGGGTGACACATACAGATACCGCCTATGAACAGAGGAATGAAATACCACGTTTTGTGCTTGAGAAGCTGAAAACAGTGTAGAATGGTCGTCAAGGCGAAAGCCACGATGAAAACTGCGGCACCGACTTTGGTGGGAACATATCGATATGGTACCCAGACATTTGGATCATCGAGAGACGGGTGGTAATCCGAATTTCCAGACATGGCTCAAATGCGTAGAAAAGTTTCCAGCAGGATTGCCGTTTGTTTTCACTTGTTCATTGATCGATTGAAGAGGGCAGACAAAGCATACATATCCAAGCTGGTGACATGAAACTTATATATTTGTATCTCCAGTGGCAGCAGCCGTAGGATCCTTCTTATCTGTGCGTGACGCATCAGCACTGGCATTTTCATGGCCAGAGACAGTTTTCATGCTTCGAATGGACCGCGAGTAGCAGAGGATATACCATAGAACGTACGTAAATTGTCTAAGCCAGTCAGAATGACGCTTGCAAAGCCCACCTGGAGACCCGCGTGGGGCTTTGGCGTAAGGCTGCCGTATTCATCCCGTATCCGCCGTATTCGTCCCGGGACAAACAACCTTGATCAATGGACAGCTGTCGTATCCACCGTATTCAGGAACATGGACCTTTCAGTTCTGACTTCGACCAATGGCCACTTGCAGAAAATTCACCCATTTGCTGTGCCCTACCCATTGCGTTGCGGCCAGGTTAACCACTCTTGGTANCTCTGGCGCCAGAGATGATCGAACAGCATCAAGGATTCGTTTATCCCAATCCATCGTCCACCAGGTGTTTCCACAAGAGCGAAACAAGACCGCAAAGTGAGCTAAGATGACTAAGGCAACAGGGTCTTTCTCAGAGAGCAAGTTCAGGAACTGATCTGAGAGTGTCGCAGGCCATCCTATCGCTAATGCTATTGGAGATTGTCCTGAGCCGCGTCCCCGAACTTCCAGGAACGTAAGATGAAGTTCTTCGACCGCTTGCAAATAGGCTGGCTTAGCCGCACTCCTAGCCTCGTCTCTCACTTGGTCTATTAGATCCTTCAAGCGGAGCACCTCATTGAACTCGCCTGTGGTATACTCGCGACGCATCCCGGCGTATATCAGAGGAGCGACTTCAGTAGTCATGATCCGCATCCAGTTCGGTTCCAAAACAACCTTTACGCCCTTGACAAGGCGCATCCAATTGCAGGAAGCAGCAATCGGATCTGTTGGTTCCTGCACCTGTGCCTCCCCAAGGTTGTGCACCGCCAGCATACACGCAGTCGCAAACATAGGAGCGCAGGTAGCGGGATCGGGCTTACCTAGGAGAGCACGGAAGTCGCCAAGGGTGGAATTAATGTGGGCTGTAGATTGGACAAGAAGATTGGCCCTTCCGGCAGGATATACAGTTGCTTTATGAATGGCCGACACAGCCAAGATGCTATGAAGGAGGTAATGATGTCGAAAGCCAAGTTCGACTAATGTGGTCTGCCAGAGATATCTCTGGGAGCTGTCTTCGGAGAATGTAATAGAGGTGTTCAAAGTCCAGTGGTGTATTAGGCTCATGTCATTGACTGCGAGATCAGCCGGCGGAGAGGAAATACACTGATGGGATCCGGTTGGCTCAATAATACTGCTCGCCGGAGTTGGAACTGAGGGGACAGCTGGAGGAGTCTGAGAAACTCCATTGGCGGAGGTCGGCCAGGAGCATTCGATTCCCAGTCTTGTGCAATTCGCGCATCGAGGCTTTGTTTCACAACACTGGAAAGGTAGAACAGGTATTAGATTACCGCCTGTTAAAAAGACGAAGGACGGTTGAGGCTTACTTTCACATGCCTCCTTTTGCACTCAAAGCAGCCGTTCCTGGACTTATTATGAGACTTCCTCTTCTTCATTGCTTGATACGAATGGGCAGAAGAATGAAAATCACAGGAAGAGGAAGGGGATACGGGGTGCGGCCGTATATTACGATGGCGCCTTGTTTTAAGGGTATCTTGCTGACGAGGTCTGTATGTGGCTGAGTTGGCAGTCCGCCAATCACGATGAGTATCAACCGGGCAATTATGAGGGACTGATATAGATGTTCTGGCTCCAGTTTTTGTGGCACTGATTCGAATTCGAAATGGGCATGAGTCATTACGGCAGATAACAACGAGTCGGTGCTTTTGACTGGACCGTACTTTATATGATAGCCCTCTTGCAACAGTATACCGGATCAATGCGTCTCTGGCATGGTCAAGGCTCTCAAAGCAAGACCCAATGATATAGGGATCAGGCAGGTTCGCAGGCAAAAGAGGAGGCGGTGGTGGTGGACTGGATCGCGGAGCTGTCATGACGCGCCTGTATAGGTCAGTTTGTTGCCAACAGAAGCAGCCGATGAGTCGGTTTCTTACGAAAAGGAGTAGTAGGCCAAGAAGCAGGCGATTAGAGACTTATATACGCCTTCTGGATGGTAGGGGGCAGATAGATTCGATAGTAGGAGGCAGTTGGGTTCGGTGGTAGAATGCGGGTGAGGTAGGCGAGTTTTTGGGTTATGGACCCCACGTGACACACAAATATACGGAGTACCTAATGATAGCTTCATGATTTTCTAATTGGGACGCTATCGGTAAGGTTTAGAGCTTTCTAGATCAATGACCTTTTTTGGGACTCTTCGCGCATACCCCCCTTTTTACCACCTGATACAAAATAGGTAGAGAAGCGAAATTATCGGTTAATAGAGTCGGGGTCCATCCGAGGAATTAGGCGGACACGAAATGGTTTAGAGTAAGGCTAGAGGTACTCAGTCTAAATTGCTGTCCATGGATATAGATAGCTTCATAGAGGACGCGTCCATTTGGCCTTATAATTAAGGCTAATAATGCCTCAATTGCGTGTACCAGTAAGCCAGATAGGCCCCTGGCGCAGCCCCACTAAGGGAGCTGTATCGGGTAAAACAAGAAGCATACAGAGTTTACATGCTGGTGAATCTCATGGTTTCTTCATTCTCTCTAATCATCGCCCTGCCCTCTTTTCCTAAGATTCCCGATGTTATATAGCGACTCACTTAGCATCTTCTGCTCCTTGGCCCTTGAAGTCTCATCCTCTGACTTCAAAATATCTTCCGTCCCGTGGCGATTGATATTGTCAACAATCGGTGTGATGGCTGGCTCGTATGCTATATTTTCCTCTTGAAACTTAATCCTAAATGCTTGAACGAGGATCTGCAGTTCAGTTGTGTTGTCTTTCCAGGCTTTTGTTGACCCAGATTCGTGCACGCCATCGACAGAGATGACTATCGTGTCGCTGTTTCCAGCATGTGTCACGTCAAGGACATTCCCAGGTAGTTGTAGGGACTGCTGACGTCTCATTTCACCGTTGGGCTGCAGAAGAAAGCCAAGAAGCTCGCAAGATCTGTCACCAAGAGTTAGTCCCTGAGTCTCAACCGGGTAGTCGTGTTTTCTGTAGAGTAATTACCCTTCAAGAGCGACAAAAACCATGTCTAGTCTGGCCTCGAGAGGAATTGCCCATATGCCTCGGACAGCGAGTTCTTCCTTCGGCGAACTCTCGCTCAATGAGACCTTCTGTAAAACTTGACCTGCTCTCCAGTCCCAAACCAGCAGATGGTCGTCTCCTCCACCGGATATCAAAAGCTCTGGAAATGATTGCGGAATACATATCCTGCTGATGAATGACGAGTGGCCTAAACAGTAATTCTCAATAATATGTGTCTGAGGTGGCCCGCGAGACACTCGGATATGCTCGTCACGATCTGCGGTGAGAATATAATCCCGAGACGAGACGGACACAAACGCCAAATCCGTAAGCATTGATACATGCCCCAGTAACAGGTTTCGTTCAAAGGTGGGCACAGTTTTCTCTTCTGATTTCTGCTGGGAATTTTGTTGTCGAAGCTGTTGTTCTAAAGCCTCCAGGTTGCGCTTGGTATGGACAGTGAGAGTTGTCGCCGACGGCTGGAAAGGCTTTGGCTTGGAGCTTTTGCGAACCTTTGGCTTGTCGCTGGGTATCAGCGGCAGAGCATAGACGTCTCCGAATTTGTCTCCACAGAGAATCGTATTCCCGTCAGGCGTTAGAGTAACAGCACTTGGCCGCTTTGGCATACACCTACTTCTTATCAGCATTCTCTTTTCTGACTGATTTGTTGAAATGAGGCAACAGAGACTCACCTCTCGCTCAGTTGAACGAGGGAACCATCTGGGCCAATTTCAAAAACCCGGAGGCATTTGTCCTCTCCGGTAACTGCAATTATATGGCGCCCAGTTGGAGAAGCGACCACTATGGGGATAGTGGACCAGGATGCAGAGGGCTTGCCAGAATGCGTATGCTCCTTGTCATCGGGGTTGGAGTCTGCATGGCCATTTGACTGATCTGCAGACGGCGAAATCCTCCTTTTCTTCTCTGGAGGTTCGCAGCTATCGGCATCTCCACGCTCCTCAGCTGCGGTTGACTGTGCTCCGTTGCTCGACTGATTTCCCCGTGGCCAGATGAAAAGCCTACGCCCGTCCTCCGCAGAGAAAGAGTATAGTTTTGGGCCCGCGGACGCAACGAAGAATTTTTGAGAACTCGGCGCCGGTCCCTTGAGATACTGGATGCATTGAAATGGGTACTGGAATTTGGCAGCCATCGTGGCGCCACTCAACTTTCTTCTACTGAGGACGAATGTGTCGAAGCTATCTAAGCCACGGGGTCGAAGAAGTCAGAAGAACGGATGCAGACGCTGCGCAAGAAGAGAAAGCCTTTGTTGGATCCTTTCCATTGGCACGACAATAGTATAATAGAACCGAGTTCACCTGAATAATACTTTTTTGCGCACTTGGTAGCTCTGCCGTTCGGCTTGGAACCTTTTTCCCGCTTGGCGGGTTCGCCTTCGATGGAGTGACACGTGATTGGCCGCGACAATCCCCAAGTCGGGCTAGTTAGGCGAAGCCACAAGAGAATTTCCTAAATCGCACACGTCGAGAATTCATTCATCTTCAACGACCAACGTTCACCATCTCGACACCGCCAAGTTTTATCATTCATACCCTTGCCCTTAAATATCCTATCTTCAGCTATAAGGAGACATGGGGGGCAAGTCCGCAACCAAGGCCGCTTATTTCGATAAGCTCAAGAGCCTTCTCGACGAGTACAAGACGATTTTCATCGTCTCCGTCGACAATGTCAGCTCTCAGCAGATGCACGAGATTCGTCTGAGTCTCCGTGGGGAGGGTGTCGTCCTCATGGGCAAGAACACCATGGTATGTGTTGCTGACTTCCTCTGAAATCCCAATTACTGACCAAGAATTCCAGGTTCGCCGTGCTCTGAAGGGCTTCATCTCTGAACACCCGGAGTACGAGCGTCTGTTGCCTCATGTCAAGGGTCAGTTTTCGTCCATTGATGCCGATTTTCTGAGCAGGGCGCTGATTTGTTGCAGGCAACGTTGGCTTCATCTTCACCAACGGTGACCTCAAGTCCGTTCGTACCAAGATCCTTTCCAACCGTATCGCTGCCCCGGCTCGTGCTGGTGCCATTGCGCCGTGCGATGTCTACGTCCCTGCCGGTAACACTGGTATGGAACCCGGAAAGACCTCTTTCTTCCAGGCTCTCGGTATCCCCACCAAGATTGCTCGTGGTACCATTGAAATTACCACGGACCTGAAGCTGGTCGAAGCTGGCGCCAAGGTCGGTGCTTCCGAGGCCACTCTCCTCAACATGCTCAACATCTCTCCCTTCACCTACGGTATGGGCATCACCCAGGTCTACGATGATGGCCAGACGTTCGGACCGGAGATTCTGGACATTGAGGAGGACCAGCTCCTTGATGCCTTGAAATCCGCCATCAAGACGATCACTACCATCTCTCTGGCAGCAAACTACCCGACGCTGCCATCGGTGGTGCACTCGATTGTCAACACCTACAAGAAGGTCTTGGCTGTTGCAGTTCAGACTGAGTACAGCTGGCCCGAGATTGAGCAGCTCAAAGACCGGATCAACAACCCCGACGCCTACGCGGTTGCTGCTCCTGCGGCTGCTGCTGCTCCGGCTGCTGCGGAGGAAGCGGCGCCCAAGAAGGAGGAGGAAAAAGAGGAGGAAGAAGAGAGCGGTGACGAGGGTGAGTAAGCTGTAGTCAAGCACATGAATGACAGGCTAATAACATTCATCACAGGATTCGGTGGTCTCTTCGACTAAGCTGGCTCAATTCTGTTACGGGATACGAATGCGATGTACTAGATGTAATTTCTATGGCCCATTACGTTACTCGTGATAGAGTTGAGAATTGGAAAAGTTCTTCGACAGTTATCGCCTTGATTAGATTAAATCTGGTGTAAACCCAGCTTCTCGATCTTCCTCGACTTGACTAGGTAAGGATTTCCCGGATTTTCCCCCAAAGCATAACAAAGCACATGAGAAGCATTTCCCGCCTTCACCATTTCAGTTCCTCATTTTCTTTCGTCCCCGGGCGGATGATTAAAATTTTTTAACCCCAAGCTTTTCCTCCAGGAAAAGCAATGAAGATCAAAAAAATGCAACAACAAACACTCTAATTTTTTGATGACGCCCACGAACACTTGCTGGCATATTGTCTTATCTGCTGATCTTTTGGTGATGATGATTGCTGACGTTTCATGACGATTAGGGCATGAATACTGTAGACTAGTTCTGGACTATTGATGCATCCGTGCCATGCCATACTATGCCTTGCCCTACCTATGCCAATATCTTTAAGAGACCTGTCTTGTCTGCTCACCAGTGGTCATTTACGTCCCTCGTTCTATTGATTTCTACTGTAGTAAGCTAGGCAAGGTAAGTAATTGTCTAGCTGGCAACTAGCAAGTAATACCCCCCAAAATCTTTACCTATACCCATTTCATTGTTGTGCAATGGGCGGATGATTAGAATTTTTTAACCCCAAGCTTTTTTCCTCCTGTCTTATTTGGCTGCTGGCACAGGGGAAAAAAACAATGAAGATAAACAAAATGCAACAACGATACTCTAATTCCCCAATGACGCCCATAGACACTTTCCTTTCCTGGCACATTTCGTTGATCTATCTATCTGTCAGTCAGTCATTTGGTGGTGGTGATGAATGATGGTGATTGCTAACATTTCATGGCCATTAGGGCATGAACATGTAGGCTGTAGCTTTGCTATTGATACTCTGTACATCCATGCCATACCGGACTATACCTCGCCCTACCTACCTAGGTACCTACCTACCTACCTATGCCAATATCCTTAAGTAAGAGACCTACCTCGCCTGGTGATTTACGTTCGATCGTGCTATTGATTTCTGCTATAGTAAGCTAGCTAGCTAGCTGCTGAGGTAAGGAGGTAAGTAAGTAATTGTGTAGATTAGATGAGACTGAACTGGCAAGCAATACGTTATACGTTCGAACCAGTCCTGGTTCTGTTTAGTAGTGAAGTAGTGGAGCAAAGCAAGTAGCCTTAGACTAAGACTTAAGAATGAAAAGAAGTCTTTTTATTTTATTTATTTATCTATCCATCCACTTACTCAGTTCAATAATTTTACCTGTACTGTACATTTTACATGTACATACATTACAATGTGAATCACATATTTCAACTTATGATATATTATTTCTTTGTCATCTGCTCCTATCGTAACGCTCACGTTGTCGAGAGCTTCCTTTTTTTTTTTAATTTTATGTCCCTATTTTCTCTTTTCTTTTCTTCTTCCTGTCATGATCATGATCGGAATCGATCATCTTTAAGTAAGTCAGGTCTTCCTTTCGAGAAGAAAAAAAATTCAGAAAACTGTGATCAGAAACTGTGATTTACCTTGCTTTGCTTGTCTATATTCAATCGGATATCCCGTATTTATTTTTTTTATTTATTCGAACCGAATATATCATATCATATGTACTGTCCCTAACCTATCTACCCACCTATCTATGTACTGTACCTAACTAACTACCTACCTACCATCCTCCCCCCCACGACCAAACCTCCCCCCAAACCCGCCCAGGTCTCGCCGGAAGAATTTCCCCAGGTTCTTCAGGTTCTCATTCAGATTTGTTCCCGTCGTGGTGATGATTTCATCCGTCGCACGCTGTCCCTGCGAGGATATTGATAATAGGGATGGGGAGGTCGAGCCCGGTGGGCTTCCTGCTCCTCCTCCACTGGCGGGGTTCTGATTTCCGAGCCGGTCGACGCCGTCTTTCGCCGCGGAGATGATGGCATCGAAGCGTCCTGGCAGATTCGAGGAAGCGGCTGACGTGCCGAGATTGCTTAGTCCCAGACCCTGGGATACGGAGGAGCCGGCTGTTCCCGAAGAGGAGGATAGCGAGGTTTGCAACACTGCAAAGAGCGGATTGCTCGACTGGAGATTTGGCGCGTGGCGGTCCGACGCGCGGTGCAGTTGGAACAACTCCACGAGCTGGCTCTGTTCCTGCTTGTTCCGGATTCCCTTGAGTTCGAGGATGCGACGGAAGTTGGCCTCGCTGCGGTCCGCGATGTGGATGAGATAGGCTTGGATCAGGGCTTCTGGTGGCGATGGTCGGACTTGTATTGTTTTAAGAAGGGTATCGATTTTGGTAAAGCTGGCATTCACCCGCTTCACGAATCCGGCGGGTGTCGGCGCTGGTAACAGTGATGTTAACCCAGTCTTGA